>NC_053160.1:153487340-153787340 GCF_016835505.1 Polypterus senegalus | reverse complement strand
ATGAAAGGACTGGGAGATAAACAGGAGTCAAAATAACAAAGCTAAGGTCACAAATGGAAGATCAAAAAATAACTAGCAACAAATCATGAACCAAACTCAAATGAAAAGGAGAATCAACTATCAAAAAATCACAAATGAACTTTGCTTAAATCTTTTGACAAAAACTGGAAAAGGAAGTGACCCCAGGCATCGACCTTTACACCCTGTATCCCAGACCTGGGCATAGTACGGCCTGCTGGCCAAATGCGGCCAGTGGTCTAGTCCTGTCTGAACCGTAGAAGGTGCAGGCAGCAAGTACTTGCTTGGGTGTGTCAGTTCATATCACAGCTAAATGTGACTGTGCTGATGCAGATCAAAATTAATATGTATGGGAAATTGAGTAAGACTGCATCAGAGAAAGGTGTGACACAGAGATTGTTTATGTTATATTGAATAAAGGAAGATGACACCTGTTGTTAGTCTACGTCCCATCTGCATTTTGAGCAAAGACACAACAAAAATGAGTGGGAAAAAAATGAAAAGTTGATGTGGAAAACAGATCTTTTAAAAAATCCTGCACTCCTAAGTATTTTTTCATGGATGTTAGCGGTAAAACAATCTATTGGGTATGCAAAGAGCACATTGCTGCATTTAAAGACTACAACTTGAACCATCACTGCAGGACCAAGCATGCCGAAAAATACAGACATTTACCTGAAGAGGAGAAGGTGAAGACTGAAGAGGAATTGTTGGCTAAACTGCAAAAACAGCAAACTCTTTTCACAAAGCTTGATATAGCAAAGCCACAGTAAAAAAAATATTAGCTCACAAAATTTCCAAAAGAAGCAAACCATTTTCTGATGGAGAATTTGTTAAACAAGGCTTATTGAAGTCAGCAGCAATCCTCTGTAAATCAGTGCTGAAAATGAATCGTGTTGTAATAAATCCTGTAAAGTTCATCAGGGCCAGGGCATTAAATCAGAGACAGCGTGTTACACTGTTGGAGGAGCATGAGGCTGATCACATTGTCCTGGGCTACCACACAGCTGTCAGGTGGCTAAGCTTGGGCAAAGTGCTCAAAAAGGTCTGGGATCTGAAATCAGAGATTCAGGAGGTTTGTCAAATGAAAGGAAAACCCACCCCTGAACTAAGCAGCACAGAGTGGCTATCAGATTTAGCTTCTGCTGTTTATGTGACTGTACATATGAATGAAAGGAATACAAAACCGCAAGGCAAAAGTCTTTTTGCACATGATATGGCCAGTCTAGTCAAGGCCTTCATGAGAAAGCTGCTGCTTCTCTCTCAACAAGTATAGAGACTCACATTGACACACTTCCCACACTGAGAGGGGAGATTGATCTGCTGCTCGGCTTAACAGATATGCAGCCATATTCCGGTCACTGCATGGTGAATTTTCCAGGAGATCTGAAGACTTCAAAGCAGTGGAAACTGAAATGTTCAGCATCTCCTCTCCTTTTACATGTGATGTGGACAGTGCCCCCAGAACACTTCAAGTCAGTGCCATTGCTGACATTCCTTCATTATCCCTTCAAAACGGATAATTTCCTACACTCGAGAAGACTAGCTCAGCGAATGCTTGTCCTCTTTGAATCAACATACATATGTGAACAGACATTCTCAGTAATGAAATTCAACAAATCCAGGAACGGATCTTCTCTCAGTGATGACCATCTGTCTGCTGTACTGCAAACAGCAACATCAGGAAACACAGCCGACTTTAGAGCGCTAGTCGAAGCTCATCAAAGATTTTATTCTTCTTACTAAGTTGTCAAATGTACAGAGACAACAAAATACTTTATCAGTGATTAAGGCAGCAAAATGTATTTGTTATTTATTTATTTTTTTATATTACACAATCAGGAATTGTAGGTTGTGTTAGAAAGCATGCAATAGTATGTGTATGTATGTGTTCCATGGTTCAATAAATCAGACAAAATCTGTTAATATGTGGTCTATATTAATTTTATTATAGTGAAAAAAAGAAATAACATGTTTACCGTAATGTAACAGTTGGCAGAATGTGTTCTGCCCTCCTCAATAAGCTGGCTTTCTCATGTGGCCCACCATAAAACATAATTGCCCACCCCTGCTGTAACACCTAATATCAACTTGTTCATGATCCCTGACATTGCTATTAGCAACCACCAAACTTAACAATTCAAATGGCGTCTCTCGATAAAAAGAAAATGGCTTCACTAACAATCACAAAAAACAAAATCTTTAGAATTGGTTAATGAATTGGAAAATGAAAATGGCAAATTCACAACTAATCATGACAATTATAATAGTAGGCCAAATATTTCCCTTATTACTGTAAGCAAAGTTTAGCTTGTATGTATGTCCAGAACATATAATATAATATGCTGTGTTGCAAAGTAGTACAAGCAGGACACCTCAAGGGAAATCAAGGTGGCTTAAAAACCCACAGAGCAGATGAAAGTAATAACATAGTGAATTGGGATCTTTGGTCAAATGAGATGGTTGTACTGTCCAGAAAGAAAGACAATTTAAGTAAAAATCATCTAAAATAGATGAAGTTGCAATTCAGTTTAACAAATACTGTAGCCAGAAGTATCAGATCCTAATGATTTCTTGATTGTTGAACCAATCAAGTGCAAAGCGGTGGTTCATGCATGTTAACACTTTTCAAATGTATGCATGGATAAGAGCAATGAGATCAGTTAACATGGAGAAAACTGGGGAAGAAGAAGGTAACTATTCCCATAGTTATGGACTTTGCTGCCAGATAGACATAGAATTCCATTTAAAGCAAGCTTGACAGTTGAGTTGTTCATGCTAAAATTATAATACCAGGTGCTCAGGGTTCAATTAATTATAATGAGGTTTCGATATATCGGGATACTATTTGGTCTCTAGATATGTATCGGTATAAGTTGAATCTGCTTCAATATTACGATGCTGAAACTCTTCCAAGCAAAGCACTTCTATTAGGTTATTTTTCATGTGTAAAAGAATTAAACGTTAACAATATAAGTCCTAAACAATTCAATGGTCCCAAAACACCAAGCTTCGCCTGCAAACATCATTCCCTGGACTGTAAATAAGGCAGATTTTTACACAGGACAGATAAAGATATTAATTTACTTACTTTTATACTAGAAGTTCACAATTGTCCTGTTAAAATGCTACATTCCATGTTTTTTATGTTTCCCCAGTGTCTTTACTCCTACCAAAATGCCCCTGCCCAGCCTACTCCATGTGTGTACTATGTTTTAACTCTACAGTTATGACTGCCTTTGTTTCAAAGGTCAGGTGTTTAAAAAACTGCAGAAGTTTTGCTTTCAGTTGGTTATACATTTGTCTCTGTATGCTGCTGCAATTGCCTGATAGAGCACTTACACTGTGAGAGTTTGCAGGTAAGCATTTGCCGGTACTTCAGCATTTGTTTTCTTAACAAAATGACATGCAGATTATTATTTGGTCTGATTTCTGAAAGGCCTAGTTTGTCATCTTTAGAAAGAGCAGAGGTTTGGCTTTCTAAATATATAGACTTGACTCCATGAATAACAGAAATTTCTTTGTCAGTAAATGCATGGCAACCAGTGTTTCTGATCCCCTTAAGAGACCGGCAGTTTTTTCTTCAAAAAACTAAGCAAAGTCCTTCCTCCTCAAACAAGCTTGCACATGTTACTCTCACTCTGGAGCGAATTAAACACTTTTTATGCAAACGAGGATCTTTCCCAAAATGCCTTGTTGTCTGCGAATTTATCTGGACTTGTGACATGAACAGTCATTCCTTCCTGTACATGAAAGAAATTATCTCAAAGCAGAGATGTTTAGTTTACACAGAACTTATTTTTAAGTCAGATCCTTGCTGAATGTGCTGCATATAAAGAAGTTTATATAAGCAGACAACTGCAGAAGTAAAAGTGTAAGACTAAACAACTAAATGGCTCTCTGATATTTTTCGGTAAATCAAGTCATTTGGCTATGCTCGTGAGCAAAACCCATATCTTTTGGCTCCCAAACAGTGCAGTTTTTAAATATCAATAAAATTTTCCAGTATTGTGTTATTTAATTTAATGAAATTAATTCAAATTCTACTTCTTGTATGATGATTGCTTGTCTTGCTTTCAAGAGTGCTATCTTAGCTTATCCTGGATCTTAAGCATTTGTCTTTAAATTCTGCTAATGTGAGAAGTTAGTCTCAGTCTAATGACAAGTGGGAGTCTGGGAGATATGCAAATGAAAACATTTCAGCAGACTAACCAGTCTAATAAGCAGATACTCCTTGTTTCAGCCATTATGATATTACAGATCTAACTGGTAAATCATTTAAAAGCTAAAAAGAAGGAAAAATAAATGAATAAATAAAGCTGGATATAGCAATTACACTCCTAGTTGTATAACAATAATAATTTAAATTAAATAGAAAGTATTACACACAGATATGTGTGGATAAATATACAGTATATCAATTTATTAAATTCATTAATGCACGCTTCTCTCAGGATGTACAATATACTTGTGCACTGATTCATTTACTTATTTATTAATCCCCTTACAAATTTCTTACATCTTATAATTGTCAGATGAGAATGCATAATATAACAACATTGCTGCCATATTTAAGTCAACATGGGCTATATTATTATCTTTATAAGCATCAATTTAACAATTAGATGCTTGTGCTCACAGCATCAGCACTTAATAACACTTAAGAGAGAGTGACAAACATCAGATGTCTCTTTGCTTTGGGATCATTAAAAACAATTTGACCAGTTTAAATGTTAAGCTCAAATATGTTGATGTGAAAATATCATATACTGTATCTATTTATTTATTTTTTGCTTTTCATTCAGATTTTCCAAGTAAAATCTGATACTGAAACACACCAGAAACAGCCGTACAACATGTATGGGTAATCTGACATCTTTACTGCCCACACATCAATTCGTTATTTGTCTAAAAAAATCTATATCAACTGGGCATTAGTATTGAGATTTAATTTATAACCAGAGGCAGTGGTTTGCTTGACAAAATGGTCAAGAAACTTCCAGAAGCTCTTTTCTCAACTGGCCTCTGTCCAGCTCTGTCTGGATGGTTAAGCATAGCGTGTGACATTTAAAAAACCTTTAACAGCCACATCCTTAGTCCTATACTCAGTCAGAATGGGCAACTCACAGAACATTTCAGAAACCCATTTTGACAGTTCTCCCTTAATTTATTATTATACTGTAATTTCTATCAACATATCAGAAACACTTGAGTCTCTGTGATGTATGGCATAATAGCAAGGTAAAGATATTGCTCACACAGAATAACATGACTTGCGTTCTATAATTAAAATTAATAATGTAGCAAAACAAAGGAGTACAGCAGCTGTACAGTGGCTTTACAGAACATTCAAATCCAAGTCTGTGTGGAGTTTGCCTTTTCTTTCAGTTTCTGCGCGGATTCCTCTCTAAGTACCTGAGTGTACCTCCCAAACCCTACAGATGTAAAGGATGGACATTTCAAATTGGCCCTATGTAAGTACGTGGGGGAGTTTGCCCGGTCCAACCAATGTTCCTATGCTTCCTGAAATCAAAAAAATCAGAAACTGTACAGTACAGTAAAAACATTGCATACAAACACATGAAGCAAAGGGGTTAAAGAATAAGCTTGACAAATTAAAATTGCAAACTGCCAGGTTTAGACAAAAGCCAAGAATCACTTTTGCTTGCCTTTATATCCCTGTAAGGAATGGCATTTATGAAAGCGCACTGCAAGGAATGCATAATTTCCATAATTATACACGCAGATGCCTGCATTATAGTGAAAAAAATCAGTATTTAAATAAGCTCTTAAATGTATTAAAATAGTTTTATTTTAATCGGCATGGAACTTAGAATACCAAAAGTAAAAAGATTCTATGCAGGCAGTATATGAAGTACAATGCATAAATGAAGCAAGTGAAACCTAAAACTGCATAACTATTGAAAAGTAGAAGTAGACAGCCAAAACTAGGCTGATAAGTGGTGAGCATATGAAGCGTGATTCTAAAAAGATAAACCTTTCATTAACAACCACCCTCTATGAAGTATTATTTGTCTGCTGAATAATGTCAGCATTTCATTACATTTGAAAATAATGCTAATAATAGCTGCTGGTAAGACAGTTTAATTACTGCAGCTATTGCAAATGACCTTGATTTTGTTTAAAGCATTTACCGTCAGTTAATAGCTGTGCATCTTGGCATACTGTTATTTTGTTATGTTGAAAAATGAGATTTTTTTTAACAGATCAAGGAGCCATAACACTTAAGTTACATGCACGGCTCTTGACATATAATAGCATAAACTTTCTTTGACAGACGACAGCATAAACTTCCTTAGCTAGTTTTGAAAACAAGGCGTATTTAAAAAGTACCGAAAAATAATGAGAACACCTCAAATAAGTACATAAATGTGATTTTGGTGCTGGACATAAAAATGAATTGTTCTTGATTCATTAAACAGTGTAGTAAGTATTTAGAGATCTTCCCTTTCCACACACTTGATTGTCTAATAGATTTAACTTCAACTGGATAAAATTGACATTTTTATCTGTCAAATTACATTCAATAAACCTAAACGACAAAGTGAAAACATATTTTCAGAAAGATTTGCAATTTTTTTTTAATTCAAAAACTGAAATCTCGCATTAATATGAGCATTTAAACAGCATGATGCTGCTACCAGTGTGTTTTACCACAGGGATGATGAGCAGTGTCTGATCTTTTCCAGGTATAGTAATGGGAGTTTTTCCCAAATAAATAAAAAAAAATTAAATTTTTGTCTCATCAGACCAAAGAACCCTTTTCCTCATATTCTCAGGGTTCTTTAATTGCTGTCTGGCAGACGTTACTCAAGAGTAATGTCCATTAAGCCACTCTCCTATAAACAACTGATTAATGGAGTGCTGCTAAGATGGTCATTCTTCCAACACATTCAGAAGAGGATTTGTGAAGTCCCACTAGAGTGACTGCTGGGTCCTTGGTCACCTTCCTGACTAAGTTACCTTATTGCCTGGTTACTCAGTTTGGACAGATGACCAACTCTACAAGGAGTCCTGGTGGTCCCAAACTACTTCAATTGCAGTCTTTAACACAGGCCATTTTTACACCCTTGCCCTGATCTCCTCACCATAGTTTCATCACAGACGTCTACAAACAGTTACTTGTACTTCATGACTTCGTTTTTGTCCTGGCATGGAGTGTGAATTGTGCAACCTCAATTCAATGTGGCACAGGTGGACTCCAGTCAAGTTCTGGACACATCTGATGAAGAAGTAAAGCAAACAGGAAACAACTAACCTGACAATTTGGAGGGTTGAATACCTGTACATACATAAATGAGAGATTTCAGTTTTTGATTTTTGATAAATGTTAATACATTTGCAAACCTTTGTGAAAACATGTTTACACTTTGTCATTATGGGTTCTTAAGGGCAGATTTATAGACAAAAAAGGCAAACGTATGTATTTGAAATTAAATGGTCTCTGAATTCCCTACGAATCCACTATATACAGTAATTTAAGTTTTTGAACAAAAATTGAAATATATTCATTAAGAAGTCAAAAGTGAATAGGAAGCCTAGTTGGAAACTGTTAGCTACTACAATTATAGATCAACACTGCAGTTTGTTTAATGGTTTATTTTCTTATGATTGTAGCTTTAATTCAGAACTATCTGAGACCACCGGAAGTAGCTTCAAAAGTTTTTAAATTAGGTTCTAGCAGACACACTTGAGTATGTGGAAATAGCTGTAAACTGCATATTTTTCTGGCTAAACATACAGGTGCTGCTCCACTGGCAAAAATACCTTTGTTTTATTATTTAAAAGTATAATACAGGTACTTGTGTGTCACCTTAAATGGCAATGTGAGTTAATGTCTATATGTGAGTGACTGAACCTTCGCTATGAACTGGCAAAGCATTAAATGTTGGTTTCTAGCTTGTGGCCAGTGCTGCCGGGATAAGCATCAGCTCCCAATGGCCTTGTGCTGGATGAGCAAACTTAGTTACTATATAAACAGTGAGCACATTCTTTAGTATTTAGATGGATCCTCTTACTATCATCACAACATACTGGAAACAGCAAATGTAGTATAAAGCAGATGGCTATCCATCCAGCAGTCACACTCCGTTGGGCGTATTCAGAGTTAATATTTCCGATGATCCATTTTTTGAAATATATTATGCAATGCATTTAGCAACAAAATAGGACAACAAAATTTAGGACAAAACTATTACTAATTATTTAAAGCCTTTGTGTTTTTTGAAGAAATAAGCTGGCAATTTTCAGATTTCCGGGAAATAAAACATAGCTCATTATATGTGCTATTTATTTTTATGGCCCTTTTTTGTTCACCTTTCTCAAGGGTGCAATTAATTCCTCTGCCCATTTTATATATCAGAACTGGGCCACATAAAGACCCCAGCCTTTGAAGTCATACTCACTGCTTGGTCATTTTCACATTCATCTTGAAAAAACATTACAGAATGAGCTGCAGCTTCAAAGTACACTAAGCCCACAGACTTGTCTCCATTAGGAGATGATACACATTTGTTCCATTATAAGTGCAATATACATCAAGAGGTTAGCCATGTCATTTTAGAAGGCTTGCTCAATTGTGAGGATATATGTTTAAAGCAACAATGCTGATGCTCACTTCATCACCTTGAGATTTCAAAGTTCCTAAAGGTATACAACTCTTTAATAATAATAATAATAATAATAATAATAATACTTTTAACTGTATGTGAATCCTTAACAGACAATACAATTAAAATAAGTTTTACCGATAACAAATGTAAACACCAGAAAATAATGTAAAAAAGTTTTAGTTGATGCATGAGATAAATAAAAAAACACAAATAGAAATAGGAAAAAATTAAAATACTACAAGCACCTGCAAAAGTCCTGCCACCATAGCAGAAGATAACAACCAACTGAACATATAAAAACATAGACTGATAGTAAGAAGTATTAGGCCAGGGATCCCCAACTCCAGTCCTAAAGAACTACTGTTCCTGCAGGTTTTCATTTTAATCTTTTTCTTAACTAGTGACCAGCTTTTCTGCAAGTTAACCAGTACAAATGACATATAAAGTCAGCCAACAGATATACAGCTTAGACAGAGTCTCAAACTCCAACTTCTTAATTTAAAGCAGATTCTTGTTGTTAATTTAATCTGTTATTTAATTCCATGGCTTATTGCTGCTCTCATGATGCCACAACATGGCTGATTTTCTTTTTTCTCAGAACACTGTCAAAATGGTTTATGGATCTGTGCAGATCAACATTACTGACACTTTCACCAGTGTTTATTTTCAGATAGTATATGTCGGGTTAGATGGTTATATGTCGACTCATTTTGTATCTATTTATTGTTTGGCTGCTAATTAAGGAAAAAAGAAATAAGTAAGGGGTCAGAGTTTTAAATAGCAAGTCAAATAAAATTAAGGCAAAGGAGTTTATTAGCAACACAATCGGGGCACTAATTAAGAAAATGGTTTAAACAAAAACCTGCTGCCTTTGTAGCTCTCCAGGACTGGAGTTGGAGACCCCTCTGAAAAACAGAACAGCAAAGGCAGCATCCGGCAATAGATGCAGAAGTAAAATGTGAAAAAAACAAAAAAAATATAGAACACTGTGATCAATAGAGGCTTGCCAATAGACACATTCAGGTTCTAAGTACACAAAGGCTTATAAGTCTAAGTACAAAACTGTCTGCTCTAAAATAGAATGGGATTATGGTCTGCAAGAAAGAAAGAAAGAAAGAATGCATCATTAAGAATGCTTACTCCAGTTTGGAGGTATGTGAGCTGGAGCCCATCCCAGCAGCATCGAGCACAACACAGAGCCACACTTAAGACAACAAAAGCAACTAAATAGTAGTTAAAGAAGTGTTCAAGCTTTTTCTTACTAATAAAATTACAGATATTTCCCATGTCAAGTATGTGTGCACGGGAGACAATTTAAAGGTTTTGGTAATTGCAATTCTCCACCAATCCAGGGGTTGGTGCTGTGTGATAATAGCCTCTGTTTTCCTCCCACTGCAGAAAGGAAGACTGATAGCTCTCCTCCTCTGATGTCACTTCCGTGGGTGGACCCGCCTTTTCCTGCCTGAGCACATCATAACCGGAAGAGACGCCCTCTTGGGCGTTCACCCTGAGAGGATGCAATTCTGAGAAAGAAATAATTGTGTTTAGCACACTTTTTATTTATTTATTTTTTGCTTTTTTCCAATTCCGGTTATATGGGGTTTGTTGCAAGGTGCCCCAACATTCAATCAATCAATCAATCAATCAACATTTATTTATATAGCACATATTCATACAAAAAAATGTAGCTCAAAGTGCTTTACAAAATGAATAGAAAAATATTAGACACAATAAAAAATAAACATAAGTCAACATTAATTAACATAGAATAAGAGTAAGGTCTGATGGCCAGGGTGGACAGAAAAAACAAAAAAAAAGCTCAAAAGGCTGGAGAAAAAAATAAAATCTGTAGGGGTTCCAGACCAAGAGACCGCCCAGTCCCCTCTGGGCAATCTACCTAACATAAGTCAAACAGTCCTCTTTGTATTTAGGGTTTTCATGGAAGGACCTGATGATGATGGTCACGTAGACTTCTGGCTTTCAGTCCATCAATGTTGGTGCATCATGATGCTTTGAGTAGGTGTCCTGTCTTATGTTGCATCCGCATTGTATTTCCACATTTTTGCAAAGCAGGGAATAAGCACAGAGCCTCAAGTGCCATTCTACAGACATTAAATGCTCAAGTAAGAACAAAAGCAACATTTTATAAAATGGCCTATAATTTGCAAGTTTCTGTTTAAAACACCGCAGAATGTTATGAATCACAGTTTTGGTAATTCAAACACATCCTTAAACGTGAATGTCTAATTTATAATGTTATAATTAATTTTCATCTAAAGTCAATCAATAAAGTACACACCCCTGCTCTTTAAACCAAATAATAATTAAACTATAAATACACTTTTGTAACTGCAAAGAAAACTGTTCTTTTACAGTAGCACTTTGTGCATACTTTGACAAAACAATTTTTTCAAAAAATGACAAATGTAATATATCCATATCACAAATGGCAGACAATGTGATAACATCTTGCAATCTTCCAAATGTGACTGAAATTTTAAATAGAAATGTGTGGCATCCTCAGAAAATGACAAAGGACACCAGGTAATGGAAGAGTGGATAATAATGACAATTGTAAACAGAGACAGAAAATTATATTAAAGAAAAAGGCGGTGAGGTAGAGGGTTGTTGTTTGAAAGGGTGATGATGATGGGAAATGGCTAACAGGTGATTTTAAATAAAGAGCAGACATCATTCAACTCCTTGTTATTTAAACAATTTACTGTAAGTCAGAACAGAAATAATGGCTGTGGCCATTTCTGACAGAAGACCATATTGAAACTCATGCCTAGTGCTTTTTTAAGGCTGCATCTTGATTTAAAAATTATTTTCAAGGTAATATTCATTTAATGCATGTTCATACTTTATAGTGACGTGCAATTGCAATTCTCAGGGTGGTTTTACAACAGACTTTTGTTTACGTGATGACAGAACTGGATAAATTTAAAGTATCATTATAACAAAATGACAGATGCACATTTAAATAAAACACACTTTAGTCCACTCTTTGTAAGTTCAGTAATTTTGCTGTTGATAACTGGTATTTCCAAACAACTTTAAATCCACGATGAAACTTCTTAATGCCTGCAATATTTAGATGACCCGCCACTGATTACAGTTTTTCCTTCTAATAATATGTAGACTTCATTCAAGGTAACAGTATAGTTTAAAATGAACACTAGACAAAAAAATGAGTGTCTGTTCCGATTTGTTGCCCCACTTTTTATGTACAAATTAATTAAGCTGTAGCAGTGTGCAAAGAGGAGCATACTTGTACAGTACATTCTTGTTCGCTTTTGTATTTGGAAAAAGTGTTAGAAACTTACTGCCAGTAAACATCTTTAATAAATAAGAAATTGTATGGTGACTCCTCCTTTAATTGTAGTGAACGCCTATTCAATAAACTATGTTGATTCTTCAGGGTTAAAATTAGAATAAATGACATGTAACATTAGGATATTCAAAATATTTATCCATCCCTTCATTTTCAAACCTAGTTAATTAAATTCAGAGTCACAAGTACAGCAGAATATCTCAGCAGTATCAGGCGCTAGATAGGCATTAACCCTGCATTGAGTACAAGACCATGTGATACCCCATACCCACTATGTACCTTGCAACACTTCAACTATGGAGCAACGAGTAGTCATGCCAAGGATAAACCGGGTGAGTGAGAGAGACACAAAAATTGACAATTCCTTATTAATAACAAGGTCATATTAAAATATCCAATCTTATCAAAAGCTCAACTCAATTCAGTACAGTGCAAAAAAAATCACAATAGTAAATTTTTAACACATTAACCATTTATGAGTATGAATAAATATGATAAAATTGAAAACAAATATAAAAACTAGACAAAAACTCAGAGGCCCTAGTCCCATTCCTCTCTCCCTATGCTCCAAAGAGACCATTCAGGACTTTCACAGTCCAAAACAAAAATACAACACAAGTCCTGATAGTGACTGTAGTCCCATTCCCTTCTCCCTTGTCCAGGCTGCTTGAAGAAAAAAAAAAAAAAGCTAACGTCTGAGCTCACCACATTATTGCAACCTCATCATGTTCTAGGGCAGCTTTTTTTCAAACTGTTTTGACTGTGACTCACTACAGGTAAAACATTTTGTATTGTGAACCAGCACATGAGTTACAAACTAAAGACAAAAACTTTCATGTGATTACCATGTTCATTCATTTACTACTGACAAATGCTACATATTTGTTATATATGGCAAATATTTATATTGTGTTTTAAGACGAAATATCAATTTATTAACATTAAAAAAAATTGTACAAGAACAGGCCATTCAGCTCAACAAAGCTCACAAGTTCTATCCACTTAATTCTTTCAAAACAACATCAAATCTGTTTTTGAAGGTCCTTGAAGTCCTACTGCCTATCACATTAATTGGTAACTTTTTCCAGGTATTCGATATTTATCCTTCATGTGTTTCCAACGATATCCCTATGTTTTTGTTGAAGGCATTTTAAAGTAACAGTCATGATCCACTGTACTAATTCCCTTTATAATTTAAAACATAACACCTGCCCTGCAGTCCTGGAATGAGCCTAGTTGCTCTTCTCTGGACTTTTTCCAGCTCTGCTGTGTCTTTTTTGTAGCCTTGAGACCAAAAATGCTCACAGAACTCCAGATGAGGTCTAACCAGTATGTTAAAAGCTTCAGCAGAACCTCCTTGAACTTGTGCCCTACACATTGTGTTATGTAACCTGAAAAGTTAGGCTTCTTAATGGCTTCTGAACACAGTCTGGAAGTTGATGGTGTCTAGTCTACTATGATTCCTAAATCCTTCTCATAAGGCATACTTTCGTACATTCAAACCTAACATTTTTACTTCATACGTGGAATACTGTAAATTTATTTTCATTAAATTTCATCTTCCAAAAATCTTCCCAAGCTTGTATGCTGCCCAAATCCCATGGCAATTATTCAACAGATTCAAGATTATCTTCCAGTCCACCTAGACCTAGCTTGGTATTATCTGTAAACTTAACCAGCCTGTTACTTATACTCCTATCTAGATCATTTATATATTAAAAATAGCAATGGCCCTAGCACTGACCCCTAATGGACACAACTCTTAACTTGACCAAATTCTGCTACAGTTCTTCGCACCAGAACCCTCTGCCTCCTGTTTCTTAGCAATTCTGCACCCACCTACATAATACACCCTGAACTTCCACTTCGTTTAGTTTGATGCCCATCCTCTCATGTGGCCCCTTAGCAGATGCTTTCTGAAAGTCAAGATACATGATATAACATGCACCATGCTGGCTGTAACCTTTTGTTGCTTCCTCATAGATTGCCAGTATGTTGTAAACCAAGGCCTCCCTCATTTGAGCCAAGATGAATTTGAAAAAGTGAAAATAAAAACAAAACATTTTAGAAAGAAATTCTAAAATTAACAAGAATACACAGTAAACAATATACATCTGAATACAGTTTTAATGAGATGGATGTGTTTGCTTGTTCATAAGTAGTGGATTCCACCTGGGGATACAATAAGACAATCCTACAAGCATATCTGGTACAGTGTTCAGCCTGTTTCTATTTTTTGTTTTTAATTGAGTTAGTGTGGAACAGTGAAAATTAATATCATAATAGCCTTTCTGCACAATAGTGGAAATTCTTTAACCTTAATCCAAAATAATGACAAACATATTTTTCAAAACTATTCCTCAATATAAATGAACTACTAAGATGTAGCCATTCAATCTCTTCTTTAAGTATCAAGTTCAACTTAACTATTGACCCATTAACTAAATGGATTTTCCATCTAAAGGCTTTTACTATAGTGTTTCAAATATTTCCCCTGGAAAATATTAAAACAGAGATAGAGAAGTGAGACTTGACAATATCGCAAGTTTTAATTTGCTTAAAATATCTTCATAGATAATGTTCTCAGCAGTGGGTTATAACAATGTTGGAGACATACAGTTGGTAAGTCGATGACATTTAAGTCTCCAATTTCCAAGCATGCCTTAAATAGTTTGCTATGTGAGCCATAACATGGACGGAGAGCTTCAAAATAGCACAGCCCATAATACTCCAACACCCTCTGATAAGTAATCACTTTCACTTCTCTCTCTTTCTCTCTCAGGTTCTTAAGCTAACTAAAACAACTTCACTACTTTTTATCTTCTTACCTCACACCTGGGTGCCTACTCATGTCCCAACTGGGCTAACATATGTTGCACATCACAAATTCCTGCTATACTGCCACAGATGTAAGCAGCTGTCTCCCTATTTCTCACTACTGGAGTTCTCTTGTGGTACCTCTTTACTCCGCTCAAGGTAAGTGAAGATAGGGGATGCCACATTAAACCCCAAAACTCCAGACACATCACACTAAACATTCCCAGGTACAAAACAAAGGTTTTTATTGCAAAAAATACCTTCTTTTACAAATACGTTTCACTGCTCTTGAATAAACTACTCCTTTTCCTCCTGCAGATGAGTTTTACCTTTGATTCACAGGAGGGCTCACTTTTATGTCAGACCCAAGAGTACTTCCAGTACAGAGGCATAGTGGAACGGAAGCACTTCTGGGTCAGATGGAAGCCTCCTGAAGTAGGGAATTCCTTTCTCTGCAGCACCCAAAGACCCTGAAAGGCTGTTCCTCAGGACTACGATTCCTATACCACCCTGCAGGTACTCTTACTGGGTTTACGCTAGTGGAGCACTGCCATCTACCATATTGGGGGAGGAAATATCCTGGATACACGAATTTTCCCACATTATCCAATAATTTATCCCTTTGTATGGGATGTGGATTCAGCCCCATCCCAGCCAGGTTATGCCACTTTTCCTGCTGGGCTTCCAGCCAGGAAAGGGTTCAGCACAGCACTTACAGAAGTTGTATGCACATAAATTGCACAAACAGGTAACTCTGTCAGCACAGTGTGACCTACCACAGACCACTACAGAATGCAGTCACACACACACACACACCCTCAAAAGGGTGAGTTTAGAGGCAACAACCAGCCTAGTGCACACATCTTTGGAATATGGGAAGAAGAGTGGAGTGTCCAAGAAAATACTGGGTGACTGGGAAACGATCATCCAAAAATCTTTATCTTACATTTATTGCATGTGTATGTGTTTTCATGTTGATGTATCACTGCTGCTCTTCAGAAGTAAGGCACATGAATATACTGTAATCTTGAGCTTGAAATGAGTTACTACTATTAATAAAATGATATAATTTGTCAGTCTCTGTATGCAACTCTTTTTATTACATTTTCTTAAAGGTAACAGAAAAAAAAACTTTAATCACACATGGCAAAATGATAAATTTAGAATGATATAATCAACCACCGTAGGACATTAGGGACTGGATGGGCCTGCTTAAGATTCACCAGAGTGGAACAATAACAAAAAATATGCAAATAAAAAATATAAGCACATTATACAAAACTGGTCTTCTGAGACAATGCAAATGAGATTCATCTAAAATTGAATAAAGATTCATATTCAAATATAACAGTCATACCAAACAAATGGAAAGCAATAACAATTTATCTTATAATCTCAGGACAATGCAAAGACACTTGTGTGGGCCTCAGCTCAGCACTTCATAATCTGTGAACTAATACTGTATTCCACTGTGGTTCAAATACACATGCAAATAAGAGAAACAAGCCCATTCAAAATTCTGTTGCTATCCAACTAATCCTTCCATCATCTGTTACACTGTTAAATTCAAGCTACAAGTACCCAAAGCAGACGCTCATTCATCAGTCAGGTGGGTTTTTCAGGGGAAAAAGAATGTTAGCCTAACATTATTAACTTCTATAATGCTCATATTAATCTCAATCCATATACGTTAAATAAATGCACAACTGGTGAATTATTGCTATTATTCCTACCAGCATGTCAAATGATCAACTGCCCACCTAACAGCTACAGAAAGTGTGACTCAAGATAAATTATCCAAAACTACAATACGGACATACTATTGCTCTTGTGGATTGGAAATATTCTTTTCCGTAGCTGCTTCAGAGCCATCACTTGTATTTATTTCTGTTAAACTTGTTTTTAAGAGACACTTGACTGATAATGTAGAGGACACATTGCCTGAGATATGCACATTAAAATTCTAAATGAAACATTCCTATTGCACTATAACTGACAACAACATTTCGGCAGTTGCTTTGGTAAAGATCAGGAAATATTATTATATGCCATTTTTCATAACACTCCAAACAAATGGAAGCAGAAAACTATTCATCACTAAAGTCGTAAATCAATGGGCAAGATGGGGATACAGAATGCATGTATTTTACATATTTTATCTTGTAACTAACTGTAGGCAGGAATAAAGTTCAAACAATATTCAATACGTCTCTGTGGTCTGTGAATTTATTAAGCTTTGCACTCATATGCATAAACTGCTAATGAAATAGTGTGTTTTTTTTTTATTATTGTATTATATTACCTAGTTTTCTTTTGTTTTATTACCAAGACTTTGGCTTTGACTATTCTGCTTCATCAGCCTGCAGATTTTTTGTGTTCTTCTAAGAGAAATGTTGTCAATGAGTGTGTTTACGTATACTGTACACACAAAATCAGGATAAGGCGAGAAACCCAATTAGGGCAGAAACCTGGTTTCTTTAAAAAAAAAAAAAAGCCCCATTTACTTGTGCGAGTCCACTTATTGGGTTCTCCTTTGGGAAAATGCTCCAATGTCATAAAAATGTGCTAAAAAATAAAAATTAAACACCATCAACGGCTACCACGAATATGAACACAAGCTTGGAGCCTGTGTCTCACAAGACTGTGCTGCTGAACTTACGCCGAGTTCATGTGCTCTTGGACAGATGTTAAATCCAAGTATACAAGGTGGAAATTCCATATACAGTAAATGCAATACTAACTTGTGGATACAAGCTGGACAATTTGGACAAAACAAAGCTACCTGAGCATATGAACACAGCATTAGCACTGCAAGGCCAGCTCATCAATTTAAATTTAGAAATGTTTGAAATATTGAGACAGATTATTTGAGACAGGAGGAGGAATAATGTGAACAGCCAAAAATTTGCCTCTGAAAATATGCTGAAAGCATGTGCGAAGTGAATACATGTGGCAGGCTGACAGTGTGCAACGGACATGTGCAGACTACAAAATCCTGAAGAGTAATCTCGGTTATGGGTTTACATGGCCACATAATCAGATTATTCACAGAGAATCTACCTCTGTCAGTCAGGTTTCGTCAGATGCCAATAAACCAGTTTCTCTGATCAGATTAATGGTTTACATGCCATTTTAGAAATAAGATTTCTGTAAATAATCAGGTTATTGAAGCGCATGTGAATGCACTAAATGACTACAGTTAAATGCTGTCACACATGCATGGGGGAGACAGAATTTGAGCCCGTATGCTTTCTCCTTTTCCCCTTCAGACCTACAGAAGAACCAGCTTCCTAAGCCCTCTTCCAGTTCCCAAAAGTCTCCACCTACTACTTCCTCTACCATGGCACCAGATCCCACCTCCTTCCATGACAACATACATCTCTGACATCATTTCCTGTCTGTCACATATATTTTAGCAGCCATTTTGTAATCAAGCACAGTTCTGTTTGGAGATCATGTCTGTAAAGACCTATCATTTGCACCAATCTTTTTCAAGTATACCGGATGGATCCCCAAACCTTTTTCTTTGTTTCTGTGTTTATTCTACAATGCACACACAAAACCAGGAGAAGATGAATAACCTGGTTAAGACAGAAACCAGGTTTCATAAAATAACAATAAAATATGCTAAAGTTCACTTATGTAGTTCCCCCTTGGCAAAAAGGTCATCACTGACAACAAAAAGTAACTAAATATGTTATATAGATATTTATTACACAATGTAATGTGTTAAGAGTAGTGTGTTACTTTTGTGTAACTTTTTCTACTTTTGCATGAAAAAATGCACATTTAAGTTGCCAGCTTTTGTTATTAAATCAATCTGGAGTCCTTATATGAACCTTTATATAACTGACCAGAAACACAGCCAAACATGATAATTTTCTTGTGTTTTACAAATGCATTTAGTCTTTTATGTACGTTGAAGTAATACAATACAATACAATACAGTTTATTTTTGTATAGCCCAAAATCACACAGGAAGTGCCGCAATGGGCTTTAACAGGCCCTGCCTTTTGACAGCCCCCCAGCCTTGACTCTCTGAGAAGACAAGGAAAAACTCCCAATAAAAACCTTGTAGGGAAGAATGGAAGAAACCTCGGGAAAGGCAGTTCAAAGAGAGACCCCTTTCCAAGTAGGTTGGGCGTGCAGTGGGTGTCAAAAGTAGGATAATACCATCCATCCCCTTTTTCCATCCCCAATCCAAGCCCCTGAACATATGTGCTATGAACACAGGCTGCTGTGCCATCCAATTATACTGTTTCAGCATATATATAGCAATAAGATGGATTAAAACTAAAGTGACACTTTATTAATAGGGTTCTGTTACCAGATTGCACACAGCACACTCTTTTCTAATTGGTTGTGTACATGAGCCCTGTAAAGGAGCCCTGTACTTTTATATTTGCTTCTCACCATACAACCCAGTGTAATAATATTTTTACTTCAATAAAATAAGCATTGTGTTAGGCTACTTGTTACTTTAAAATTAACCGGACTGTACTTTTAACATGCTACCCCCAACACTGCTCCCGAGATCGTACTGTATCGCACTATACGTTCAGCTCATCCACATACAGTAAATTAAGTGATTTCTGAAATAGTGAGACACATTATTTTCAACCAGGAGAAGAATACAATCACTTGTGCAAATGCCTCAGTTAAGTTTTCTTTGTGGACACTTCCATCGTTTTGTACACACGGCTGCTGAAAAAGTATGAGTATGCTAACAGAGTACAACAGATATGTGTAGACTATGAAATTCTTAAATCTAACCCAGCTAATGGTTTAAATGGCAAAATAACCAGGTTACTCACAGAGAAATCTACATGTGCTAAGTCCTCAGTTTCTCTAATAGGAATAAGAATACATGTGCATTTTTGTAACTGGGGTTCTGTGAATAACTCAGTTATTAAAATGCATGTAAACGCACTCAATATTCTTTTTTTCCAGAGATTTCAAGCATGAGGGGGCAAAGCTCCAAGTGATACACTGATTGGCTTAGTGTAACAAAACAATATTATCTTAAAAGTTATAATAGGTGTTTCACATTCTGGCACTTGAGAAGCACACAAGAGCTAGACCATGGACATGGTGGATTATCTGACCTGTTCAGCACTGGGAGTATTGAAATGGAGTGTATTTGGAGTATTATTTAAGCTTTGCAGCAGCTCACATATCTCAAGTAATAAGCCTAAAAATCTTGTCATGCTACACAGGAGTGCAGTGTATTCTGGGAAAGGTGTTAGAAAGTGCAAATTTTGATTCCAAAATGGAAATAACCTTGACTTTATAATGATTTGGTAACATTTCTGTGTTTTAAGAAACTGAAAAGTGTCATGACACCTGCTAATGAAATGAAAACAAGTAAAGATGGTGCTCACTTCAGGCAAGAATGGATGTGTTTTATTAGAGTGTTTTTTTCAAAAAAGGTTTCTCTCAATTCATCTGTCCAAAATGGACCCTTTTGTGGAGCTTTTAGCTCAGTTGCTGTTTTTCTGACACAAACAGACACTTGCGAGAAGCATTCCTCTAATAGAAATAGACATACAGTATAGCCTACTTAGCGTTACAATTACATTTTTCAATCTCATCTTTCTACTGTAAAACATACAAAACACTAATAGTACAAAGTCAGAAGTACAGAAAGCAAATTATATAAATAATACTAACAAACAATAATAATAACATGAACAGCACACTGCACATATGCGAGTGTCATGAGTGTCACTTTAAGAATCATTTTCGGATTTACTGACCATTTCAATTTCACGACCTGATGACAGATTGACTTCATCATCACTGCTGATGACAAGCAATTATTACGAGACATCTTTATGAGGCTAGGAGATGATGCTTCTACACCATTGCTCAGGTAATGCTTGGGCCTGATACTTATATGGGACATGACTATAACGCTGTCTGAGTAACGTTCGGCACTAATGCATTTGGCACTTTTACAGCCCGAGTAAACCTCGGGTCTTAAGTGAGACACGTCTATACCGTTGCCCAAGTAACAATGCTTTTAGCACTATTTTTACAGCCCGATTGACGCTCAGATCTAAAACTAAGGAGGTTAAATGGAGCTCTCTCTCTCTCGTGGAAGAAATCTTTAATTGATAACATATAATTTACACCTAAAGAAAAGAAATAATCTGAACCCACCCAGGTTATATGATTCTCTCTGTTGCTTATAATTGCAGCTATTATTTTAGGTTCAAATAAATGAAAATATTAAAAGAACTGAAAGCTGAAATCAATGTCTATGTCTGATTACTACTAGCAGGGCAAGAAGTTGGGTTTGATCATTTCTCTCTAACTGCTGTCCATTAAGGGATCAAGGGGATGCCTTTGAGAAGCCTTCTATTGGACGTAAACGGGGGTGAAGTCTAGGATTTAAAATAACAGACAACCCCAGTCAGTGAAGCAGCCTGCCACTAGAGGTCACTAGGGTTGCTGGGTGCAATACAGATGATGGTAAGACAGGAAAAAGGTTACAGGTAACAGCTTCATAGTTGGTTTTGGTATTTTTCCTATCCCTCATTAGGAAAAGAACCTTAGAGGTTAGTTGGTCCCTTTCATGTGAGATGCATATTACAGGTGATATGATAACACAGTAAAACACACCACTCTGTAACCGTTCTGCATGCTCTGACAGCATCTGGAGTAGAAGACAGCTGGAGCAATGAGAGCACCTTGGTTAACAGAGAGAAAGAGAGAGACAGACCATGAGCATCCTAACTGCTGCATTCATTCTGTCTATGTTCAATGCACCGGCATATCCTGACATGTATGTTAAATCAGTACTTGATATAAGTAAGCTAAGTACAAAATTATTATCTATGCCTTTGAGAATTACTCTTCTACAGTGAATTACTGTGTTTTCCAACACTGATCCCAGTCCATTTGTGGACCTTACAAGCCCTACTGGACAAACTAAGAAATTAAAATGAACTTGCTACTGTATATAATCAGAAGTTCTAAAGATTTCTAACTACCTTAAATATAACACGTGTACTGTATAGAGCAAACCAAAAGCCATAATGTTATGGAACCATTCAAAGAACAGATCTAAATAAATAAACACGTTCAAAATGTACTGTATATGTAACAGTAAATGTTACAATGTACAGTGATTTTTAATTTTGGCTGAATTTTTAATTAAAATAAAAAAATGAGATTTTTACTGTCATTTTTTTGTATGAAGGTGACATTGAAGTCTCTGAATGATATAAAATTTTATTTAAAATGAGAAATGGAAACTTGTCGAGTATGTACTCTCTTTGCCATGATACCTCACTCAGGTGCATCCAATTTCCCACACACCTGTGCTCATTTCAAACGGCTGAAATAATTTCACAAGACACACATCTATCTTTACAAGCTCCCAATGTTGAACAATTCAGTAAACAAGATATTTTAGCTTTTCATTTTCATACATTTCATTAAATAAGAATATGTTGCCAAATAAAAGTGTGAACTAATCAAATTTTTACGCATTTAAAATTCAGGCAGTAAAACGCACAAATATACAGTTGATCAGTGGGAGATGAGTACATTTAGGAGGCGACGCATACTCACAGAAATTAGTGACAAGCATCAAAGTACTTATGTAAAACACATGCACCTGTGTTTGTCTTCAAGAATAATCTGTAAGTTCCAAGCAACTAGTTGAAGAGAGCAATAGTCACATAATTGCGGATTAAGCAAACGGTAAAAGCAACAATTAAGCCTATTGCTTTATATTAATTTGTCCAGAGAGATATGTGCATCTGCTACACAGTAATTATTATACAATTCTCTGACTGAATGGCAATTGTAGTGACAAGCATTTGAGACATTTTATGACACAACAAAGAATCTTCTAACGACATATACATTAATACTACATTGCAAAATCAAAGAACATTGTCTTAATCCGTATCACTGCAGTGTTTCTTTGTGGTAATTAAAATGACCACAGAGGAGATTCAGTGCTAACATTAAGCAATTATTTTTAAATTAGAATCCTCAGCTTTTACGTGTAAAGTTTAATTCAGTAAAGACCAGCACTGAGTCTATAGTTTTATTATCCGTCAATACATCTGCATAATGCTGGAGCCAGAGCTGATACCTGGAAACACTGGAAACAAAGTACAATCCAACCGCAGGCACCAAACTCCAGCACACTTGAACAGTCACTCATACATAGGCTGCCAGTCTGGAGCTGATGAGTAACTTAAAACACATACTTTATGTTTGCAATGTGAATTTAAACTCAAAGACACTTGCAGAAGATGTAAATGCAGAAAAGTACCCAGGCTGACATTCAAAATATAAGACTCTAAAGCTACAAGGCATCAGTGCTAATGAATATGTTATTATGCTACCATTACACTCATCACAATATAGGAAATGCACTGGAAAAATTACACTTTAATGATCTCTTTTACTTAAGTGATATGTGATGCTGAAGAAAATAACTTTGCAAGCCAGCATTTCTTAGCATCTATACGGAAACTTCTGAAAGTCACATATACACAACCTTATATATGTCTACCTTTCAAATGTGATTTAAGGAAAGTACAATGTAATGGTGAGATCTAGGGATCTGCCATTCCAGCGTGGAATAAAATTTGATACCAGAATCAGTGAGAAAGTGGCTGACTTTTAGAGAGAGCTACAGCATGTACTGTATATAAAAACTAAAAAACATTTTTTTTTCTGCTCAATGTGATGTGACAGCGCTTTTTTCATATTCAAATAGTCCTTGTCTTTATTTGTCTGTTATGAATGATGAGCCTGATAAAAGGCAGTAAAATGATGGATTACTAAAAATGAAAATTTGACATTATTGTAGGAAGAATGATTTGCCTGGCAAAACAATGCACACATGGTGGTTCAATGACCAATACTTGTAACTCATTCTGCCATCTGCTGATGCTGATCAACAATGAAGTTTTAAGAACTATATTATGATGAGTTCATGAGAGAAACCGAATTGTCATCCCGGATCAAATTCATGGTCCAAAAAATATACTGTGGTGGTGAGTGTAAACACTGTAAATTATGCCGTTCATTATTTTTTTCCTATAAAGCCTCCACAGAAACATAGATGTGTGCTGCTGTCGAACTGTACATTTTTACAGTTATATGACCCATTTCAATACAGTAAGCTAGTGCAAGGGTCATTGTTTTTATGATAGATAGATAGATAGATAGATAGATAGATAGATAGATAGATAGATAGATAGATAGATACTTTATTAATCCCAAAGGGAAATTCAAATAATCCAGCAGCAGTATAAAAAAAAATATATTAAATTAAAGAGTAATAAAAATGCATGTAAAAACAGACAATAACTTTGAATGAGTTCATGAGAGAAACTGAATTGTCATCCCGGATCAAATTCATGGTCCAAAAAATATATTGTAAATTTTGCTGTTCATTAATTTTTTCCTATAAAGCCTCCACAGAAACATAAATGTGTGCTGCTGTCGAACTGTACATTTTTACAGGTATATGACCCATTTCAATACAGTAAGCTAGTGCAAGGGTCATTATATTTGTTATAATATGGTCCTCCTTTTGGTGTATGCCACGAGTTTGCACACCACCATAGACAAAAGGCAAGTGTAACTGTATGGCAGAGAAGGACTTAAGGGTATTTTCACTTCAGCATATTTTCATGGCAATCAATCATTATTTTATATTACTTCCTTCACAGAACAGAAAATCTAGTCAGCTGAAGGTGCTGCATGCAACACAAAATACACCTTGATATTAAACCTGTCATTTTCATCCATCAACATAAAAGTGCTTGGTGATTGGCTGAATAGTTTTAAGAGACCCTCCTCTAGTGGACAAAATGTAGACCTCTGTGCCACAAGATTCCCCAGGCAAGTAAAGAGCATGCTCAAAGTTGTGACTATTCATCACAGATAGGAGTGCAAGAAAAAAATGACCTTGAATTACTGAATAAAGCAGCTATTTTAACTGACAATGGTCTGACTTCATCATCCTCCATCCATCCAAGAATTCTGCATCTGAAGTGTCTGCTGTAAACATGGCACTTATGTGCCAAAGCTGTACAGTATGTCCACACTGCCGTCAATGTTTTTATTTCAAGGTACTATTACGTCATCACTGAGCACAAGGCAGCAAGCAGCCCTGAACAGAAGGATACTTCATTCTAATTATCAACTCTTTAATGATTTTGTGATAACAAACTCAACAAGAAGAATTTTATTATTGGCCTATATTCATCTGTGCTGAGCTGACAGAAATAATTTGTCCCTATATATTACATGTTATGTTTCAAAAAGCATTACAAAAGGGTTTAAATGTCATACCCAGAAGACATCCAAGTTATTAGATATAATTAAAGCTATGAAAACTACAGTAATGGCCATAGTGGAGAAGTCATTGACATACATTTTTAAATATGTTTTCGAACAGCTAGTGCACAGATTAATGAAATTAGTCATCCATTAAAATATACTTAGTACTATAACAGGATTGAGGAATGCAGCAGAATACACATATTTTGTTAGAAGAGTATGTCCACTTGTCACTGACCCTTTGCAAATAGGGCCTGTCTGTAGCCCACTGGGAGACAAATCACAGACATCTGTACAAATACACATACAGATCACAGATTTATGGGGATGTTGGCTGTATCAAGTGATGGGTGGACTCAAGCCACATGGCAAATAAAAGCTTTCACATATTAAACATAACTAGAAAGACTGGATGACAAAACTCCATAGGTGGGAAATTATCCAAAGTGTACAAATTACTGTATAAGAGGATAAATTTATAATATCTAAATGTGTCTAGCAGTTGTTGCCAATGACACCTTAATTAAATATAGTCAATGCTAGTCAGGGATATAAAATTAAGCGCATACAGCATTTTTTCCACCATTGGGCACTGTCTATATAAAATGTCAAAATCTGTCTAGGTGAAGAAGTAGGAGAGAAATATTACAGAAAATGCATTGAGACACCACCAAATAACAGTTAAAGGTGTTCATTTTCAGAATCACTAAAGGAAAATTGAGTTTCCCTTTATGGAACTGGAAATGATCTCTATCCCAGCAATCACATTTCTGCACAGCAGATTGATCTTTTTTTTAAGCCATAATGTTTCTAATACTGACATGGCAGAAATAGAAGATTCCACAGTAATGTTGTACTATCACATTATCATCATCATAGGGTATAATCATCCTTGGAGAAAGAGCTTATTAAAATGAATATATATAAACAGGCAGGAAAGGAGGCATTTTGTAAATGATAAATCTCTACAGATTTAATTGTGATATTTTTTTTTTACAGATTACAAAAGTGACATTCTACAAGTACAGAAGGAGATGTTGTTTATCATGAGCACAAGTCAAAGGATTTCTTGAAAAGTAAATTTAATTTTGCTTTCTTCACACTGATGCAGAGAAAAATACTGTTTAATGAAAAAGTGGTCTATATTAATTACAAAAATAAAACACAAAATATTAATTCTCATTAAGTATTCACTCCCTTTGACACAACTAAATTCTCACTGGTTTCAGCCAGTTGCTTTTAGAAGTTGCATCATTTGTTCAATGGAGATTATCTGTCCATAGCGAAGGGCTTTTAATTGATTGTAGGGTAAAAGCACATGCATCTGAAAGATTCAGCTTGTAATGAGTGATTAAGGTGGTTTAACCTACATAATGAAGACAACAGATCACTCCAAACATCTCCATGAAAAGGTGATTGAAAACCAGGTCAAGGGATGGATAAAATGAAATATCAAAATCACTGTATTCCTTGGATTCCTGTTAAAAGCAATCATTAAGAAAGGGAAAGAGAATGACACAGCTGTAAGTCTGTCTCAAGCAGATTCTTCACAAAAACTGAACAACTGTACAAGAACAAAAGTGAGGGAAGCCACTGAGAGACCTATAGAACTCAGCAGACAAGCTACAGTAGCCGAGATTGAAGAGACTGAGAATAAAACAGCTGTTGGCCTGGGTGCTTCACCAGTGACAGCTTTATTGAAGAGTGTGTGGCATTAAAAAAAAAAGCACAGAAACACTGCCTGAGGCACTTGGGAGGCTCTGAAGTCAGTTGGGAGAAGGTTCCACGGTTTGACAAGACCTAAATTGAGCTTTTTAAATGTTAGCCATCAGACTAAATGCCAGGTTTGGCATACACCAAACACTGCATATTATAAAAATTGCACTGCTTCTCTGTACCAGACCCTGGAAGGCTTGTGAGGGTAGAGGGAAGGATGAAAGCAGCAATACAAGAGGAAATCCTGAAGGAAAACCTGATGAAGTCTGTAAGAAACCTATGCCTTGGGAGAAGATTTGATTTCCAGCAAGACAATGTTAATGTTCTTCAGAGGCTAAGTCAGAGTCCAGATTTCAAAAATGTTGAGAATTTTTACAAATAATAATGGGGGAAAAATGGCCATGTCCAGATGTGCAAAGCTAATAGAGACCTGATGACACAGAGTCGAGGCTGTTATGGCTGCAAAAGGTGCATTTAGTAAATCAAAACTTGAAGAGGTGGATACTTACATGATAAATTATTTTGTGTTTTATATTTGTAATTAATTTAGACCATGGAGAGTTGAGCTCATGTGCAAAAGTGTCAAAATGCCCTTAATAAAATTAAATGAAACTGAACAATAACATCTAGTAAAATACTGTTTGGCCACATAAGTTTGTTCAGCACGAGTTCAAAGAATAATTTTAAATAATATTATAAAAAACTGATACTGGACAATATTTTGTAGTAGTATTTCAAAACGATCCTGGGTCTCTGAATTAAAGTATTGGTTAATGCAGTTTAGGAAGAAAGTAATTGTTTATTAATCATTATCAGCAAACAATCATAATGCAAAACAGCCACCTTACTCTTTTATCTCCCTTTATTCAGTAATTACAGTAATCCCTCCTCGATCGCGGGGGTTGTGTTCCAGATTCCCCAGCGATAGTTGAAAATCCGCGAAGTAGAAACCATATGTTTGTATGGTTATTTTTATATATTTTAAGCCCTTATAAACTCTCCCACACTGTTTATAAATATTCCCTGCACAGTTATACAGCATAATCTCTTTGTATTCTCTTAGATATTAGGTAAGATTCATTAAAATTATGTATATAAACACACTGTTTATCTATACTAATAAAAGGCAAAGCCCTCACTCACTCACTCACTCACTCACTCACTCACTGACTCATCACTAATTCTCCAACTTCCCGCGTGGGTGGAAGGCTGAAATTTGGCAGGTTCATTCCTTACAGCTTCCTTACAAAAGTTGGGCAGGTTTTATATCGAAATTCTACGCGTAATGGTCATAACTGGAAGCTGTTTTTCTCCATTTACTGTAATGGAGATGAGCTTGAACGCTGTGGGGGCGGAGTTTCGTGTGACATCATCACGCCTCCCACGTAATCACGCAGTACATATAAAACCAAGAAGACCTCCAAAAATCGCCGAAGAAAACATGCATTATATAATTGAGAAGGCAGCGAAACAATAAGAAGCGAGCGAGTGACATATACAACCATGTTCATGAGTTCTGCTACTTCGGAAACAAAGCACAATGTAAACCTACACTTTAAATTAAGTTCATAGACAGGCTGCGCTGGCGTTTGTAATTTAGTGCCTGCCCATATAAGGCCGTCCGTCAGCGGCAATCCAATAGCAAACTCCCACTAAATATTCACGGGTGAAGGACTGTGCTTATGGAGAGGAAGATGAGATGGTCAGGGTGGTGTTTGACACAAACTCAGCGAAACTGCGAGAGAAAGTTTTAAGTGCCAGGACTAAGGTAACATTAAATACAGCCATGGACATAGCACGAGATGGCACCAGCACAGCTGGGAACCTTCGATGCATGTACACCGAGGCTCACGTGAACTGACGCGTGCACAGATAAAAGGCAACAGTTCCAAAGAGCTGAACAAAACCGAATTACACAATTGAAAAGGCAGCAAAAATATGAAGCGTCTGATAAGCATATTCATAAATCCAGCTACTGCGGAAACAAAGCACATGGTGGAAAAAGTCAATGTCCCGCTAAAGGAAGACAGTGTAAAAAAAAACCCGTGCATGCAGTGTGTCAGGTCTCAGATAAAAAGAAGACGAGCTGTTTATTGATGCAGTAAGAAACGAATCGATGAAAGAAACCTGTCATCTTTACAACGATTGACAAACACGGAATGTAACTTGAACACAACACATCCTACAAATACGAACCTGATTGAAAGAAATAATGATAATCAAATCCTTGATGACAGCAACACTCAGTAACACTCACAAAACAAATACTGTATATTGACAGTCATGTTACATTATTTTTAAAATGTTCCCTTTTCTTTTCTAGCTTTTTAACACACTACTTCTCGCTGCGATACGCGGTATATATATATGTATATATATATATCCCGATCTACATACTCGAATAATGGATACTTTATTCGCCATCAATGATTGTTTTGGTAAAGCCATACTCAGTGTATTCATTAGATGAACGGTAAAAAAGTAAGAGCGAGGGAGGATGCAGGCTGTAGCGTCAACTCTATCTGAATTGCGCGATCACATTTCAAAAAATATATCTTTTCAAGTTCTATTTAGTCCATATTTGTCAAACTCAAGGGCCACGGGCCACATCCGGCCCGGCGTGTAATTATATCCGCCCCGCGAGATCATTTTATATACTGTATTATTGTTATTAATGGCCCAGGTATATGAAGCGCTGGTAACACAATAAACTACAGATCCCATAATGCAGCGCTTCAGCTGCCTTGCCGAACACTTACCGCGTTAATCAAGTCTAGCTTATGATGCTGCAAGTTATTGCGAAGCTAGCTCACACGATGCTGAGAGAAAAGTTCATTCTGAAAATAGAGCCTTTAAAACCGATGGGAGGCTGAGTATATGTTTACTGAACCCGTGTGTCTCATTTGTGGAGCTAATGTGGCTGTAATTACAGAATTTAATCTAAGACGGCACTATGAGACAAAACATCAGGGTAACCTGAATGCAATGCAGAAGATACAGAAAGCAGAAGAATTAAATAAGAATCTGACACTTCAGCGGACGTTTTTACCCGTGCACAATCACAAAGTGATTTCAAGTGAAGCTGCTTTTATGGGAGACACAAATGCACCAGTGCACCTTGTCCCACTTTCCCTGTTGCCAAGTAATGTTAAACCAAGTCGTCACTACGGTGTTCCCAAATACGCACTTTGCTGATAAACTGAGCGCACTGAGTTTGCATGGCGCTTTGGTGACTTTGAAGAACAAAAAAAAGTCCATCTACATGCGGCTCGAACCTTGTGCATGTTTGGTAGCACATATCTGTGTGAGAAGCTCTTCTCAGTGATAAAGACTAACAAAACAGCACACAGGAGTCGCCTCACTGATGAGCACCTGCAATCCATCCTGAGAATCTCCACAACACAGAACCTCACACCAAACATAAACAAATTTGTTGCCAAAAAGATGCCAGGCGTCCAGCTCTAAAATGACATATGAGCAAAGACAACTGAATGATTTGATTTGTTATTGCTGAAAGGAACACATTTTATTTATATTTCCAGGTTTTGTTATGCAGCATGTTCATATTTGAATTTGTATAATTTTGACAGGATATATTTTTATGGAGAGCAAAATCTTTTGGGATATTTAAAATCTAAGTTTATTTTTATATAAAATTACATAAGAGTAAAGAAATTTGAATGTTTGTTCTTTTAATGTTTACTTTATTTCTAACTTGTATAATTTAGACAGGATATATTTTTATGGAGAGCAAAATATTATAAGTTGTTTAAGGTTTGAGTTGATTTATTCAGGAATAATATTCCTGTCTGTTTTTACCATTCCTACCAAAGATATTTCTGTCGACTAAATAAAAATTCCTTCTATTTAAAATTTAAATAGAACTTGAACAAATACGATAGTTCATAATATCCACGCAGACTTGCACATAAGAGCGGGAGTTATCCATTTTAACAAGCAGCGTATTGCACTGATACGAAATAGCTGTGTGTGTATATATGTAGATATGTATGTATATGTATATATATGTTTATATATGTGTGTGTGTATGTATATATATATGTATTTGTGTGTATATATGTGTGTGTATGTATATGTATGTGTATATATGTAGATATATATGTATGTATATATGTGTATATGTATAGATATGCATATATATATGTTTATGTGTGTGTGTGTAAATATATATATATATATATATATATATGACAACAACACTCATCACTCACAACAGTGACAAAACAATTACATTGACAATCATGTTACGTTATTTTCAAAATGTTTCCTTTTCTTTTTCATTGCTTCTTTAACACACTACTTCTCCGCTGCGAAGAGCGGGTATTTTGCTAGTATACAGTAAAACCTAAATATTATTTTAAAGATATCAAGTGTCTCCGATATCAGCCATTACGATAGACAGGCCACCAGCAATAAATATGTACAATGCAAGAAAAATAGTATACAGTAAATGTGTGTACAGTGACACTAAACGTACATACATGTACTAAGTACTGTAAGTAGAAAATTAATTATGGTTACTCACCAACAATGACACGATAACAATGAGTTTAATTTTACTGCACAACAAAGGGGAGCGTTACAGCTCTTCTAAAGGAGCCTCTTCAGGCGACTGTGTAGCACCGCCGTTATTCTTCTTCAATCCAAATCCCTAAAGCAGATTCCATCCAGACTACTGCCTTATTACATCCACTTACAACTCGTTTTGCACCCTGGTTAAAAGGACACTGCGGCTGTAGATCTTATATTCCTTTCCTACTTTTTAAATAAAAAGAATCATAGCCTCATTGATGCCGTAATGGCGTCCTACAGCGGTGTAGCTTTTCCCTTCCTTCAGCATATCCAAAACTTTTACCTTTTCGGCAATCATTAACATCTTCCGTTTGCACTTGGGCACGGCCCCTGAAGCAGTAGCAGATCGTTTTGGAGCCATAATGAAGGGCTTGACTATGCACAAAGATAAACACAAAAGAGCACAAAAGTTAACTAATTTACACAGCGAAACACGTTGATGCTGAATAAGCGAGATGAGACTTCCTGGTTAACACTGCATTCAGCACACAGGAACTTAACTACGTGCTCGTATTGGTTAGCTTCTCAGTCAGGAGAACTTAACTGCGTGCTCTGATTGGTTAGCTTCTCAGTCATCCGCCAATAGCATCCCTTGTATGAAATCAACTGGGCAAACCAACTGAGGAAGCACGTACAGGAAGTAAAAAAGACACATTGTCCGCAGAACCCGCGAAGCAGGTTCCGCGTTATATATTTAGTTATGCTTACATGTAAAATCCGCGATAGAGTGAAGCCGCGAAAGTCGAAGCGCGATATAGCGACCGGTAATAGTTTTCACCATCATGTAATCACTTAACTACTCATAAAATATTTCAAAAATATAAAGGACAAGTCAAATTACTTTTAAATAAAAATCTGAAAATCACTGAGAGCTTTGTTTTCATGTGCTAAAAACACTGAGCTACCACTGAAAAGCAAACTGGCACTGCATTTACTTGAGGTATTCAACAACTTGGAGGTTTACTAATGGAAGTAGTTAAAAAGAATTGAGGAATTCAGGAGGAACTAGTAAAATGAAAATCTAATGGGGAACTTTCGTGAACACAGAAATTTGTTTTTCTGATCTAAACTGCTTAATCATAATCACGGCAATGAGTCAGTCGTCAAAATTTTATGAAATAACCAAAGTTAAAATTGAGATGTGACGAAAGAGAAAGTGTCAAAACCAGAATACCAAAAATGAGACTTTCTAATTGAACTTTTTCACTGACTGAATCTGAACAAGAAACTGAAGGCAAACTGCCGCAAGATAAAAACTTGAAAAAGCACAACAATGATAAAATGAGCTCTCACTATAAAAACAACACTTGAAAGAACTCTGATGATAATGTGATCATTTGTCACAAGATTCAAAATTATTCGAAATTATTTGTTACTGCAATATGAAAAGCTTTATGAACAGAATGTGAGTTGCACTCACAAAAATCAAAACTGTGAACTTCTGTAGGACTAGAAGATGAGCTTGTGGCACTTGAAAAGGCACCGTGAGCCGTCACCACAAAATCCAACATAAAATATGCACTTTACTATGAGGGTGTGTTGCCACACAATTCAAAACTTGACAATTTATTTACCTCTGAAGGCATTTCACTGCAAAAATCAAGACTCAAAAAGTATTTTCTCTATGGGAGTTTGTCTCTGAGGACTTACATTGAATGATCCAAAATCTCAGACAAAAGGACTCCTATTGCTCGCCTCAAATCTATTACAGAGCAATCCTGACACAACTCACCAAGGTGGTCCTTAGCAATAATGATATGCACCCTAACAATTGGTTAACTGAATACTGAGAATGCAAATGAACTTAAAGTTTAAATGAAAAAGATTAAAATCTTTGTGAGGTAAGAACATAAAAATGAAACATACAGTACATGAAAATAAAGCCTGACAATCCAGCTTTCAAAATATCACTACCTAATACACTAACAAAATGTATCTAAAGCAAAAACAAAAACTTATTAAATAGCCCAAATCACAATAAAAATGATTCATTACAATACAAGACTGTTTCATAAAAGAAAAAAACTTGAACTGAAGATACTTGGGAGTAAACTGACAGTTCAACAGTCAAGTCAGTAACAGTAAAGTCTGGAGATACCACAAAATAAACCAATTAAAATGCAACAAAGAAAACATGTTTCCTGTCATGACTGGAATGTGACTACAGAGATCTACAGACAGAGATTTTGTCACAGATGATTAACCACAAAGACTAAACAGCATTTGTTGAAGGATATACAAGTTTTTAGCAAAGTGTTAATACAAGCATCAGGGGATCTTAGGTGCTAGAATTAACAGTCAGTAGCTTTGAGATTTGAAGATGATATAATAAGGTATTATAAAGAGGCCTGGTTTAGTCAAGTCAGTGGAGAGGTGAAATGCTCATTATCTTCCAGCAACAGTCACAATTCTGGCATTGGCATTTTGATCCTGTTGTGATCATGAAGACTATTTAAAAGTGACCTGCAGGAATCCAATTCAGAGGTGACAGAGGTGTAACTATTTCTGTATCAAATGAGGTTCAGACTTTAGCAATGTTTCTTAGGTAGTAGAAAGATGCCCCGATTGCAGCGAAAATGTGATTTTTTTTAAAGTTACAAGTGATGTCAAGTGCATATATATCTCTGGTTACAATGGACACTGGGAAAAGTTTCAGTAACAAACATCTAGTGATGAGTTAGGTTTCCCCAGTTAACATGGAGAACCAAGCTCAGCTCTGCTCTATTGTACATTAAACAACATTAACACTCTTTCTCTCTCTCTTTCTATGACTGTGTTAAAGAAAATCAGTCTTTTCGCTCTTCAAGAAGGGGCCTGAGTTGCCTCGAAAGCTTGCATATTGTAATCTTTTTAGTTAGCTAATGAAATGTGTCATTTTGCTTGACTTTTCACTACAGTATTAATACCTAATTTTAATTAATAGATATATTTCCCTATGACTCTGCTATTTACTCCTAGATCTCCTACGCCTGTTAGTAAACATTACACTCCAGTCTCTGAAAATCTGAAAGATCATGTGTGTGTGCATGTGCAAGTATGTGTGTGTGTGTGTGAGTGTTTGTATGCATTCATTCACCTTAGCCCTGCACTGGAAAACTCTGTTTCATAAAATGAATAAATATTAAAAAATCACTTATTAATTAGCTGAGCAAATGCAATGTAGGAGCCAGGAGGCAAGAACCAACCATAAATGAAAGGTTAAAGCACTGGACATACAGTACCTGAGCAGAACAACCACATCACTGTAATTTAGTGTCTTGTGATTTCATCCTATTGTAAAAATGCAGCATGTGTTATAAACAAGGACCTTTTCAAAGCGTCACTAAAGGAACATGATTTAATGTTAAAAAAAAACTTTTTTGATGTCCCCAAAATTTAGGCAAGAGACGTTTGGCTGCTAAGCAGTGTTTGGCTGGCACTTAGTAAGTTTTGTTTCACACATACATAGAACTTATCAGACTACTATAAATCCTTAGTTAGTGAAATATTAAAAGGGTCCTCAATACACTGCATTAAAAGGTTTGCAGCATTTCCTTTTGACGTGACTTGTGCAAGGTGTGGTTAACAATCCCTCCTCCTGCTAAGTCAGTCAGAACACTTGCCGTAATGATATCTTGTGTCACACACTCGTAGTCATCCTGCTTATTAAAGGTATAGAAACAACTGCCTCAAAATGGTGTCACCCATAATAAAAACAAAATGTCACCATGGGAAGAAAGTAAAAACTTGGTCTCATTTATCAATTATTTTTAAAGACCAAGGAATTGCTACAAAAAATTATAACTAAAACCCAGATCATGACAAAGATAACAAAAGTACATTCATTTTTATAATGAATATGAAGTGCATAATAAAGTGGATTAGGCAAAGTTGTTGCACTTTTCTATTCCATTATTACTCTTTGAAGAAAATAGAAGTTGATAACAGTCTTCTACACTACAGATGAGTGTATCTCACTTTTACTGTGTGTGTAATGAAGAACCAAATGAAAACAACATATTCATGATGAATATGACTTTAATATATCTGAACATACTGTTCATAAAGAAGGCAGACTAAATAAGATGTGGGAACACTTTGATTTCGATATTTATATCCCAAATGATAAATGATCCCCCATGACAGTAAACTGCAGACTGTTATGTTATGAAAAATTATGATCCAGATACACAAAGTGTCTCATTTTCATTTAATCTCTATACCCTTAAAAGAATGCTATGGAATGAAATTAATTTTTCTATTTGTATTACACTTACAAATATCAAACTTGTTTTTCTTCTTGGCTTTATGTTTTTGCTTCGTCTTTGTCTTTTAAAGATATAATCATTTCAGATTTTATGCAGTAATGAATATACTATATACATTACTGAGCTACCAGCTCAGTCTGCACAATAGTCTGCTTATAGGAAAATCTATTAGATACATAATTATCTTAACAGATATACCTCTTAAGATCCTATAAAGCCAATAACCAAAAGAATTTTAAGCTAGATATAAAATATTTACAAAAAACAAGAATACAAAATACATATTTTTCCCAAAAAGTAGTTTAATATTTAATTATATTACTCAATTATAAAAAATTAAGAAAAATAAATAAAAGTAAGATTTAATTAAATACATGGTATTAAATTAGTTAAATTCCATGGTGAAGTAAACACAACTGAGCCTTATAGGTTGAGGTTTGATGTCAAAGTTACGTGTTGACAGAAATGGCTAAATCATAAGTTGCAGTTGCATTATGTAAAACAGGTCACTTTGTACATGGTGGGTATTGCTTGCCTTTTCATTCTGTGATATCTGCCAAAATGATGTGGTACAATCAAAGGTTTTTCTTATTCTTATGAATAACTTGACTGCATGTGGGGTATTGTGTGCAGTTCTGGTCACCTTACTACAAGAAAGACATAACAGCACTTGAAGCTGTGCAGAGGAGAGCAACCATGTGCACCCCAGGTCTTAGGGACATATCCTACTGGGATGAACTCGAGACAATTAAACCAGCAGAGGAGACTGCATGGGGACCTAATCCAGGCCTTTAAAATCCTCAAAAGCATTGATGAAGTTGATCCACAGAAATTCCTTAAATTTAACAGTGAATCACATACTCGAGGACACCAGAGGAAATTAAGGGTCAGTGCATTTAGGACTGAAGCCAGAAATGCTTTTTTCACTGAAAGAGTTTTGGGAATCTGGAACAAACTACCAAGTCATGTAGGTGAAGCAGAATCCTTGACGACCTTTAAGAAGTACCTGGATGAGATACTGGAACAGCTAAGCTATTAGTTAAACAAATCAATCTGATACACTGAATGGTCTCATCTGGTTTGTCTAGTTTCCTATGTTCTTATCCTTATGATATTTTTCACCCAGACCTCATTTTATAAAGCGGAAACTAAAAGAAGGAATGACTATTTATATTAAGACGTGTACTTTTGCATTGTCTGGAGCACATTGCCTTCAATAGATTACAGCGGAATCAAAAGAATAAAAATTTATGAAATTATATATTTCATTACTTTTATTAGTAGTATTGTCATAGGTACAGTAGGTTGCACTTCTCAAAGTGTGTGGCCCAGAGAACTACAGAAAGTTATCCTAATTTAAATTAATATAAACACAGGAATAATGATTCCTCCATGCTGAAAGCAGCAGAATTTATTTAGAAAAGGAAACAAGAGATGACCTAGAACTAAAGTAACATGCAATGGGTCAAAACCGGTAAGAAAAATAAATTACCAAGGCTCAAAATATGAAAACCAATAGACATACCCATAAACAGGGGTAAAACTTTACTGTTAAATCATAGTCAAAAAAGCAGAGGCAGAATTTGTTCCTCAGAAATATTAAAAAAAAAAAAGGAATTCAAATTTAAAGGTCTGGGCTCAATCTAAATCAAGGAAGGGCAACCAAAGCGTTCATGACATGACCTTTATACTCTTGACCAAGGTATGATACATACCATACATTTTTATTGTTTGGCATAGCAACTATCCACAAATACTCCTCAAAATGCCAGCACCCATTAAAAAGCAAAATGGCATTGCAGGAGAATGCGACTTATATTCAACATTGCTAAAAGCATATCAAATACCAAAGCAGATGTCACCACAAGATTCTTTGACCATAAAAAACCCTAAAACAAGAACTAAACTATTTTAGAGGTCAAAGACAATTTTGTAAAAATTCAGAAACAACAGCCTGATCCATGACTACCTCATACAGATGTGATTTTCGGCAACGTTTCAAGGTAACCATTTTACTACATTTAATTAAAGATGATGGAAAACATTTCAACTATTCCTGAGTATATTATGATCACATTATACAAAAGTATGTGACATGAAAAAAACAATGAGCCCTAATCTTTTTGAGCTTTCATTAACTATTGTACTTGTACTACATAAGTCAAAATGAACTTATCTACCAAAGCAAAATACAAACTCATTTAGCAGATAAGAAAATAAACTTTTCTCATTTAAACACTTTTGTGCGTACCTTAACAACAGGATTCAAGAGGACCACACCCGACTTTTTAGTAATCACTTGCTTAGTAGTGTAATGGTGCTCAATAAGTTGAGGAATTGTTGCGAAACCAGTGCCTTCAAATCTATACTGATTCTGAGAAAAAAAATATAAAAAAGTTAATATAAGAACAGAATATAGCACTGCATTAAAGTAAAATACATTTAAAAAATACTTTAAAGAAGATCATAAAAAGCACGACATAATCAACAACAACATTTATTTCTGTAGCATATTTTCATACAAAGTATGTGGTTCAAAGTGCTTTACAAGATGTCGTTCATGTCAGTATCTAAGTAAGATGCAGTAATGCTCATATCAGCTCCCACTTTTTTTTATAATATTAAAACAGGGTTAAACCAATTTATGGAACTACAGTTACTTTTCACTTGTTCATAAAAAAGTATGGAGAAATTCTGTGGATGTATATGTTATAATTAAACCAAACTATCAATACTCTAGATCATAGGTGTCGAACTCCGGTCCTGGAGGGCCACAGTGGCTGTAGGTTTTTATTTTAACCATCTTCTTCATTAGTGTCCAGACTTTACTGCTAATTAACTTCTTTTGCCTTAATTTTAATTAACTTGACTCAGGCCCCCTAGTTGTCTCTTCTTCCTTAATTAGCAGCCAAACAATAGTGAGACACGAAACGAGCAGCCACATGACCATCACCTGTGCCCAGTATTTGAAAATGAAGAAAGGTGAAGGTCTTGGTAATATTTATCTCTGAGGTCATCAAAACATTTTGACGATGTTCTTAGAAAAAACAGAAAATCATCACTTTTGGAAATGTCTGCTGTGGCAGAATGAGAGCAGCAACAAGCCTTGGAATTAAATAACAGGTTTAATGACCAGCAAGAATCGGCTCCTCATTAAGAGATTGGTTGGAGTGAAATTGGTTGGAGTTTGAAGCCCCAGTTTAGCTGGTCATCTGTTAGCTCGTTTCATGTCTCATTTCAGTTTGGCTGTCATTTAATGAAGAAAGGAATGCATTCAGAGGACTGAATCCTTAAAAACAGGGCTATTAAAATGATGGGAAAAGGAGTTAATTAGCAGTGAAAACTGGTCACTGATTAGGAAAAGGGTCAGAATGAAAACCTGCAACCACTGCGGCACTCCAGGCCCGGAGTTTGACACCCCTGCTCTAGATGAAGGCTATTCAATTACAAATTTAGTTAGTCCAGATTTTTAAACCAAGAAATTTTTAGTCTTGGGTTTGTTTTAGTATAATTTTGTAATCAATATTTTAACACTTTCTTTAATATTACTATCCATTACTAGCGCAATCTATTACACATGAAAATTTAATTTCTTAATTAACAAAAATTAAGTCATTTGGACAATAGGAAGTGGGTTAAAATATTGATTACAAAATTTGTACCAGACAACAAACAGGTGAAGTTAAAATAAGCATGGTAATATAATAATAAAACATAAACATTTTGGTCATCTCACCTAGGCACATCTCAAAGTGCATAAAAACAAAAAAGTGCACAGCATTAGCAATAACATTTGTTTACCTCTTGAAATAAAAGAAACAGTTTGGCTATACTGTATATGACCCAGGCACATTGCAAAGTGCATTTAACAAAGTAAAAAACAACTATCAATACTATCAAAGCATGACAAGTGATAACAGTTACTGACACACATGAATACAACATCTACTGCACACTGAGGGAACACAGGTTCATTTTAAATCACCACAGCGCCCTTTTTGTAAACAAAACGGTGGCGGTACGCATACACTGCATTTGAATCAAGTTTGAGGTACTGTGACTTCTAGCACTACATGTTTTGTATATATGGTTAAAAAACATAATGTTTGAAATTTTAAATGAATAAGTCATCAAGTATAACAATGATAATAATAATTCTTTACATATATATATATATATATAGCGCTTTACTCAGTACTCAAATCGCTTTGTAAACTCCATGCAGGGAGGACCTGGTAAGTAAACCCACAATCACCTTATTGTGGGCATTGGAGCTGCTATTATGCCACCTGCGTAGGTATACTATAGTGCAGTGCTTTCCAAACTCAGTCCTGGGGACCCACTATGGCTACAGGTTTTTGTACCAACCAATTTCTGTTTTTAATTGGACTCCTAGCCCAATTAAGTGAGCTGTTATTTCCCAGTTTCTGTGTTTTGGAGTCAAAACTAAGTTTGGTAATTTTGTATTACTGTAAGATGTACTAAGTACTTATTAAGGCATAGATTTTTCTTTTTTACTTTTTAACAGTTTTCAGCCTGATTTTCATTCTGCTTTTCCATGTGTTCTGATCGTTTAATTTATTATATACTAATTAGTGGGTCTGACGCTAAACTTATTGCAGTCTTTCATCATTCAGTGTTGTTTACCTGGCTGTCAGTTCTGTTAATTATTATCAGGATACAATAAACGGTGTAAATTGCACAAAAAAAATAACGAAACCACAGGACAACAACAAAAGAGAGAGGTACAGTACATGTTTAAAGCAAAAGTAGAAATATTTCTAAATATATTATAAATGTAAAAAATCATACTGTTATGCTTTTCTAAAGGCAGAATAAGAGAAGTTATAAAAAAAATCTAAATAAATGAGATCAGTTATTATCACTAATTGTGAATTTGACTGGAATAAAAAGCTGTAGCCACCGTGGGTCTTCAGAACCGAGTTTGGGAAAAACTACTGTACTGCATAATACTGAGCTTGATAGTTTAAAATTATAACCACAGAATTTCGGAAATCAAAGAATATCAACCACAATTGAATAACAAGCTCTATATTCTGCCAAAAAGATGTTTTGTAGTTCCGCAAAGCAATCAGTGCTTAATTTGATTGAGTTTTAAAGAAAATTCCAAATGTTTTGCATGTTTTCATCAAATGCAGTCTTTCTAATTTGTTCTTTGCTTTGGGAGTGTTAATGGCGGATCCTTCACAGCCATGAATCCGCAGGATCGAAGCATGTAAGTGAAGAGAAGAAGAGAAGTATGAAAAGAAGTGTGGAGACAGTGCTTGTCAGTAACGAGGCTGTCATTGGAGTAACAATTAGATTCATTTGTGAAAACCCACATGCGTGATCACTTGATGAACAAAATACAGTACGGGCACGCAATTGACCATAGAATCATTTAATATGTAGTCAATACCATGACTGTTGTGGCTGAGATGTCAGCGTGTACCATTACAAAAAAAAAAAAATCAGTGTATCACAGGCTAATACCACCACTTTGAGACAAACAACAATGCGCTACATTGTGGGTTGAATGTTGCTCGGTCACATGGAATGTTGCATTCATGGTTTAATGTAGGTGCGGTATTTCTGAAGGCTCATGAATTGTGTTTTTCTTGGTTTTTCTCTGCCTCTTAGGTAGGTCCACGGGCTGGGCCACTTGGAGGTTGCTTCAGGGCCACATGTGGCCCACAGGCTGCCATTTGAATAAGCCGACTTAAGATGCCGAGTTTGAAAATATTTATATACTTTAATCCATGTTCACAACATGGAACATGGAATGCCAGAACCTATCCTGGCAGAGTCGAACATAAAATAGCTAACCCCGAAGAGGATACCAGTCCATCACCAGGCATACTCACTCTCAAAGTGAACCTATTCAGAGTTGGTAGTTAATCTTAAATACAAATTAAAGACAAAATTCACACAGTATTCAAAGTACCGGAGTACTCCAAGAAAGAAAAGTGTAGAAATGAGATGAAATAAAAATGCCACACAGTTGGTAACTGGGTCAAAGTTCAGATCCTCAAGTTGTGAGACAGCAGAGCTAAGCACTGCACTGCCATGCTGACCTAATGAGAAAATAATGAGAATGAAGTCTTTTTTCCTATGTGTTCATTTTTATTTTGTTTTATTTTGTTTTTATTTTGTTATTTTAATTGTCAACATTTCCTTTTCATGAAAGATAAAACATTACATTATTATACTTTAGGAGTACAGTATGTATCAGTAAGTAAGTATTTCACATCTGTAAGGTATATTGAACACTTTATTAAGACCAAATGTATACAGCAAATTCACAGACATTACAAAATACTTAAGTTTTAATACTTACTTCTGCATACTGTATAATAAAGTGCCTGCGCTGCCCGTCTGAGAACACAGAAAGGACATATTCTCCTGGCTTGCCATGACTTTCTCGAACTAAAAAGTCTCCTTGCTGTTTCAATAACTCCTGAGCTTCTATTCTTGGAATTGCACCATGATACCAGTCCTGTTCCCCTAATGGCTTCTCACTGGTAGGGATCACATCAAAGAACTGAAAATAAAGGAAAGCATTGATTAATCCAAGACATTTTAAATGTAAATTGTTTTCCTTCTAAATTGAGCAGATAGTCAAATTGTATAGTACATTTATACTATGAACTGATAAAGTGTGCTAGAAAGTCTTCTACTTACTTTGTACATATAAAGTAACATTGCTTTTAAATTGCCAGAAAATGTATTAAATGCCAAAAGTAATAAATAATTCAATCCCTTTGAAGAAAACTAAATCTTCAGTTGCAATTAAACCAAATTGTGACCACTGTTAGCTCGGGGATTAGCAAACTCCATTCTGAGCTAGAAATCAATAAAACAGTGAAATTAAATTCTGGACTGAAGGCTTCAAATTGATGAAATCTAGATACTTATTACATTCACAACTATTACTAAAATTAACGAAAAATAATTAGCATTATACATTAAAACTTATGTTTTTGCATTTTAACTTCTTTTAGTTAAAGTACTTAGGTACAGTAAATCTATAGGCACCTGCAATGTAATACAAGTCATCAAATGATATCATTTATAAGCTCAAAACATTTCTGATAAGATAAAAATAGAAAACTTATAAATTACATTTATTATAACTTTAGAAATAGCTGAGATATGGCAGTGCATAGTCCATGGAAGATTAGACTGTCTTCATAAAGAGAGAGAGTACTACCAACTGTAGTGAGCAGACCATGATGAATGTTGTTGTTTAGATCTTTTATGGGTCACTGAGGGCCCATGGGTTTAGGGTCACCACTGGTCACTAAGGAAAGCTCAATCTTTGTGCCCCTGTAGACCAAAAGGATCATCAATGACCGTAAAAGTAATAAGGTTTTAAACGTGTTTATTTGATATTTGGACTAAAGTCTTCAAACATTATACACTTCATGTCATTATTAGTATAACATGGAAAAAGTTTCTGCATTAGGTATGTACTGAGCATTTCCTTTCATCCTACACTTACCCAGATCTTCGTAGACATGGAACACACATGAAATGTATGTATTCCAAATAATGATATACTGTATTATTATTTACCCTATACAACTCCAGGAACCACAAATGCAGATTCTCCGAAAGTTGTCCCTGCATTCATCAAGCATAAATACCTCAAAACAGCTCAGTGAAGATTCAAAAATGAAAGATAATTGACTATTACAAGGAAGAAAGTAGCTTGTAAATTCCAATCAGAAGCATCATTAAAAAATGGAAGTCAAATTGAATTGAAAGACTAAAACTGGGGGACACAAAAAAAATCTTTAACAGAACTATTAATAACTACTTTGATGTATAAACTGAAACCCACATATTGCTGAAAAGGTCCTAAAGAAAGATTTAGCAGACAATAAGCAAGTGGTTCACTAACCATCATTTATTACAAAGATGACCTGCACTGTTAATGCATTGTTAAAAGGCAACTGTTCCTATAACCTCCTTGTAAAAGTACATTATCTTCACCCGGCAAATAAGATAAGATAATCCAGAGTTATTTTGGAACTGTGGTGGTTTGATGAAACAAAAAAAATTTTTTGTCAATATTTGAGGAAAAATGGATACCCATTTGAAGGAAAATTCACCTTGACAATCCTTAAGTACTAGTCACATGTATGGGGTGGATCACCATGCCTTTAACACTAGAATTACCAGAGCTTACGAAAAAACTTGTAGATCCGTCAGCGTCTTTTGTCCTTTAAATGTGTTGATAAGCAGCAAACTTCAAGCAGCTTGCTATCACATCCCCTACCCCGCACAGTGTTCTCAGCTCAAGTCTATTTATCTGCATGTCAGTTGCTTAGAGTTGTATAGAGCGAGATGTCAAGCAAAATGACTCCTTTGATAAATACTATATCGTTATTTGGAACACTTGCATTTCATGTGTGTTCCGTGTCTACAACGATCTATGCACAGTAAACACATCGTTAAAACAGAAACATTTTTCATGTTTTAGTAATAATTGACAAAATGTAGACATGAAGTGTATAATGTGTGCAGCCTGAATTCCAAATATCAAAGAAACAGTTTCACAAAAGATACAAATAGAACAAATGCGCTTCCAATTAAAAATATACAGTTAGGTCCATTAATATTTGGACAAAGACAACTTTTTTCTAATTTTGGTTCTGTACATTACCACAATGAATTTAAATGAAACAATTCAGATGCAGTTAAAGTGCAGACTTTAAGCTTTAATTCGGTGAGTTGAACAAAAAGATTGCATAAAAATGTGAGGCAACTAAAGCATTTTTTTTTTCACAGTCCCTTGATTTCAGGGTTTCAAACGTAATTGGACAATTGACTCAAAGGCTATTTCATGGGCAGGTGTGGGCAAGTCCGTTGTTATGTCATTATCAATTAAGCAGATAAAAGGCCTGGAGCTGATTTGAGCTGTGGTGCTTACATGTGGAAGATTTTGTTGTGAAAAGACAACATGCGGTCAAAGGAGCTCTCCATGCAGGTGAAAGAAGCCATCCTTAAGCTGCGAAAACAGAAAAAACCCATCCGAGAAATTGTTACAATATTATGGATGGCAAAATCTACAGTTTGGTACATCCTGAGAAAGAAAGCAAGCAAGCACTGGTGAACTCAGTAACGCAAAAAGACCTGGACATCCATGGAGGACAGCAGTGGTGGATGATCGCAGAATCATTTCCATGGTGAAGAGAAACCCCTTCACAACAGCCAACCAAGTGAACAACACTCTCCGGGGGGTAGGCATATCGATATCCAAGTCTACCTTAAAGAGAAGACTGCATGAAAGTAAATACAGAGGGTGCACTGCAAGGAGCAAGCCACTCATAAGCCTCAAGAATAGAAAGGCTTGATTGGACTTTCCTAAAGAACATCTAAAAAAGCCAGCACAGTTCTGGAAAAACATTCTTGGACAGATGAAACCAAGATCAACCTCTACCAGAATGATGGCAAGAAAAAAGTATGGAGTAGGCGTGGAACAGCTCATTTTTCAAAGCATACCGTATTGTCTGTAAAACACGGTGGAGGCAACGTGATGGCTTGGGCGTGCATGGCTGCCAGTGGCACTGGGACACTAGTGTTTATTGATGATGTGACACAGGACAGAAGTAGCTGAAAGAATTCTGAGGGGATCAGAGACATACTGTGTGCTCAAATCCAGCTAAATGCAGTCAAATTGATTGGGCGGTGTTTCATGATACAGACGGACAATGACCCAAAACATACAGCCAAAGCAACCCAGGAGTTTATTAACGCAAAGAACTGGAAAATTCTTGAATGGCCAAGTCAGTCGCCTGATCCTAACCCAATTCAGCATGCATTTCACTTGTTGAAGACTAAACTTCGGACAGAAAGGCCCACAAACAAACAGCAACTGAAAGCCTCTGCAGTAAAGGCCTGGCAGAGCATTAAAAAGGAGGAAACCCAGCATCTGGTGATGTCCATGAGTTAAAAACTTCAGGCTGTCATTGCCAGCAAAGGGTTTTCAACCAAGAATTAGAAATGAACATTTTATTTCCAGTTATTTAATTTGTCCAATTACTTTTGAGCCCCTGAAATAAAGGGATTGTGTTAAAAAATGCTTTAGTTGCTTAACATTTTTATGCAATCTTTAATTTCAACCCACTGAATTAAAGCTGAAAGTCTGCACTTCAACTGCATCTGAGTTGTTTCATTTAAAATTTATTGTGGTAATGTACAGAACCAAAATTAGAAAAAAGTTGTCTCTGTCTAAATATTTATGGACCTAACTGTAACTGCAGAAAAACAACCCACGTTAGGGTGCGACATTGACACGCAGTTGTTACAATAGCTTTGGTGTCGCAATGGTATCAACTATTGACTGGTAATCAAAGCTTCGCAAGTTCGATCTCGGACAAGTAGGTTCTGAGAAGTGAGCTGCTCATATTCTTAATATTTTAGAATAAAAACATACATTTGATTCCAGTCTGTAACAGCCGGAGTAAAAAACTGAATAAAAAAGTGACGGTGAGATACGAAGAAGGCAGATTCTCCAGTGTTTGTGTGTCAGCTTTTATCCCTCCAGATCTGAGAATGTCCAGTTCGATCTGGCTCTTACATACAAAGGACGGTGAATGTGCCCAAAACATTAACATTTATATGTTACTTACATAAAAGCCAGATCGAATGTTATTTACCTATTTACCTTTATTTATTTACTTAATTCCTACAGTCACAAGTAGAGTGCAGAGCTTCCCATGTACATATACAAAGGACAGTGATAGCAAAAGTGCATTTTTGATCTGATGTAAAACCGCCATCATGATTTGAGTTTACCTCTGTTATAGTGCATCTATGTGAAAACAGGAGTGTCAAATGCGGGTGAGGGGGGGGTTGGAACTGTGAACGCAGCTGAGAGAATAAAACTGAATAAAAAAAAAACAAAGCTAACCTTTACAAGCATCATAAATTACACCGGCTGATACAGACTGGAATCAAATGTATGTTTTTATTTTAAAATAGTAAGAACACGAGCAGCTCAGTTCCCAAAACGTACTTGTCCAGGATCGAACCCATGAAGCTTTGATTGCCAGTCAACAGTTGATGCCGTTGCACCACCGAAGCTGTCGTAACAACTGCGTGTCAATGTCGCACCCTAACGCAGGTTGTTTTTCTGCAGTTATATTTTTGAATGGAAGCGCATCTGTTCTGTTATATTTGTTCCTTTTGTGAAAGTGTTTCTTTGATATTTGGAATTCAGGCTTCACACATTATACATTTCATGTCTACATTTTGTCAATTATTACTAAAACATGAAAAAGTTTCTGTTTTAATTATGTGTTTACTGTGCATAGATCGTTGTAGACACGGAACACACATGAAATGCAAGTGCTCCAAATAATATAGTATTTATAAAAGGTGTCATTTTGCTGGACTTCTCACTCTATACAACTCTAAGCAACTGACACGCATTTAAACAGACTTGAGCTGAGAACACTGTGCGGGGTGGTGATGTGATAGCAGGCTGCTTGCTGTTTGTTGCTTATCAACACATTTAAAGGACAAAAGACGCTGAAAGAGAGGTGCGAATCGTTTTAAGGTGCGTTTAAGGGTGGGACGGATATACAAGTTTTTTCATAGGCTCTGGTAATTCTAGTGTTAGGTTATATGGCAGCCAGAGGCTTTTTGGTGTGGGTGGAAGGAAGAATTTGTTCAAATAGGTATTAACACCACCTAGACGTCAATGTCAATGAAGAAACTAAAGCTGAAAAGCGGATCAATATTTCAGAAAGATAACAATCAAAAAGATACCTCACAAAAAAGATATGAGGCACTTAGGGAAATGAAAGATTAAGGTTTTGGAATGGGCTTCATGCATGTTTAAAAATATGAACACTTTTTTATTTTTCTGAGAGCATTCATTCTGGCTAGTTTTCCATATTTATATTATCAAACCGCCCATAAACAGTCTGTGTTACATCTTGTTGACAAGAAAGGAAAAAAAATTAAAGTAAAAAAACATAATGTCTGCCTGGAAATCAATTTTACACTAGATACACTCTTTTAGTCAGCAAAGATAACAAAAGGATGGCAATCCATAATGTCTCAATTCTTCAAAGCTACTTTTATGCATTATCATCAGTTATAGTAAGTTTTAAAAGTAGCAAGTAATTTCTTGGAGAAAAAGGGTGCATGAATGAATTCCATTTGCTCTGGAGACCTTGTTGACAAAGCTGCTGCTATCCCAAAAGAAAGTACATTATTTCCCCATTGAGATTCAAGAGATGAGTTTCTTTTGTCCCTTCTTATATTTAAATTAAAATTATTACTAGCTGCATTCCACAGCTTTGCCAGGGAAATCTTCTAAGATGATGGACCTCAGTTATAGTGCCGCTGGTTAATTAGATGTATCAGAAGCACTATATAAATAACTAAGTGATTTTCTGTATGCATTATTTATATTTTTTATCATTGGCTAATAGTATTAGTTCACTTGAGTTGCTTACTTTTGAACATGCTACATACAGTCCTTGGGGTGAAAAAGATTGTAGCAGAACTCCATATTAACTTCCTGTTATGGTGTATAAAATCTGTACATTTTGGTTTCCATTATATTTTGTTCAAGATAAGACAACAGATGAACTAAGACAAATTAAAGCAGGTTTTCTTCCCTTACACCTTACTTTTTGTTCATAGCTTAGTGCTAATTTGGTTTACAGCCTGGGAAAGAATGCTGAGCTGATACCTCAGGCTATTGATTCATTTATGGATGGACATCTGGAACAACAGTTTGGTTTACAGCCTGGGACAGGAAGAACTTCTGACACCTCATCAAAGGTTTTGTTGTTTGGGAAAATGGACAGTGAATTAATTCATCAATCATTTTCAAAGCCAGCCAATCAGGTGCATGTGTTGTCAAATCAAGGCATGACATTTCATAATAAATACAGTATGCCATGGTTTGAGAGAAGCAAAGGGAAGAAGCAAAGAAGAAGAAGGAGAAGAAGAAGAAGAGATCAATTGCTAAATCAAACGCCTCCCTGGGACATTCATCCTTGTCATCTCTACCTTTTTTCATAAGCTTTTTCTAAAGACTATATATATTCAGACTTTCCTATCAGTATCTATTTTCTATTATTCTTTGTTCCATTGGTATTATTATTATTCTTGTAATAAATACCATGCTGCTTTTAACTTTCTATGCTTTGCCTTAATGTCTAGAGTGATTGAAGTAATAAGTTAGATTTCTTTCAGCACCTGGTGACAGACGGATTTTTGCCATTATTTCTGTGCTGCGATGTTTATAAGGCTGAGAGTGAGAGCGCTACTCAAAGGTTAGGGACAATATGATTAAGAAGGCGTTCTTGGCTGATAAATGGCCTATAGTCAAGAGTGCTGAGTCTTTGTATATTTAAATGTATTCTTGTAGACCAAAATTAATATTTAGGTCTGAGATATCACTTAAATATTGTATGTTGTTTGTGCCGAAAATAAGTAAGTCTCTTGAAGTGCTGAGGCTGTTATTCCTATAGCACTTGTGTGGTTTAAAGTGCTAAGGGTTAATCAGCGTGTGTGTGTCATTCATAGGGCACTGTTGTGGTTAGGATCTGTGTGTGTGTGTTTATCTTAAAGTGCAACAGTAGACCAACCTGATAACGAACTTGATGAGAACATTTACCCTTAAGAAAATAGGTAAAGGGTAAGTAGAGGGAAACACTACGATAATACACCTCCTTAGCACTAGACCGAAGTGTCAGTTGGGCTGTGAAAACGGTGCTAAAAGCGTTAGTCCTGAGTGTCACTCAGGCAACTGTACAGACATGTCCTGCATAAGCGTTAGACCCAAGGATTACTTGAGCTGTACAAATGCTTACAATGTTACTCCCAAGCATTACTCGGCCAGTGGTATAGGTGTATCTTAAGTAAGCGTCAGGCCCGATCATAATCTGAGCAATGGTGTAGCTGCATCTTCTCCTAGCATCATAATGGCATCTCGTTAGAAGTGTTTTTCAACCGCCCAGGTGTTGCACACTCTTGACAGTGATACCGCAGTAGTTATGATGAAGTGAATCTGTCTTCAGGCAGACGAAACTGAAACGGACAGTGAAAATGTAAGCTTTTCTGATGAATCTGAAAGTGACGTTTGCGGTTGAGTTTCTGTTGACATTTCTTCAAATAAACCAGCACTACCTCGTTTTGATTTTGTGGGGCAGCCAGGAATAAAACTGAACGTTGACAGCCAATATCCACTTGATATTTCTTAATGATGGTGTGATTGAAAGAACTGTTGATGAGACAAACTGTTAGGCTGAACAGTATCGGGTAAATCGGTCAGTTTTCCTGTTCCGGTATCATTATTATACTGTTTATACTTCTGACTTTGTAGTTTTAGTGTTTTGCACGTTTTACAGTAGAAACACAAGATTTAATAAAAATGTCATTTTTAAAGTTAAAAAATTCAATGCTTTTTACATGTTTTTTTGAGAAAAAATGTAATGCTAAGGAATCTAAATGACATCACCAAATTAGGGTATTTGGTAACATTACAAAGGCAATTTAAAGTTGATTCATTCAAAGCTGAAAACTGCTAAAAATCTTGACTTTCTTTTAGCTTCAAAGATGAAAATTAGAACAGCTTCAGTACACGGTGGGTTTCAGTAAATGTCTACCAACAAAAGTAAAAACAAAAGCTACTAATTACTTTTATCTACTCTGAAGCACCATCCTGTTCTTTTCCTACCACACTCTGAAAAACAGCATCTCTGTGTTTCATTCTATTCAATCGTGGCTTAGCTCCACTGATCAGTTTGTGGTATGCTTTTTAAATTTTTTATTTTCTCTTTGTTTTCTTTTATTTCAAAAAGTGCTGATCATTGGTTAGTATTGCAAACCTAATGACAATATGCTGGTGGACAACAGCGTTGGTTGCTTCAAAAATGCAAGGATAAGCATTGATAATAAAAATGAAATGCAATTACATTACCTTTGATTTATTGCTACATATGGTGGGCACAGTAAAATAAAGTGCATGTGTGGCCAAGGGCATCATGCCACCACTGTCCAGCTGCCTGGATCTCATTCAGTAGATTGTCAAACATAAAAATAGATAATAATAATAAGCAAAACAGTTCTGTTTCCTTTTTATTGGTTATGTTTTGCCTGCAAGTTTGCAATTGTAAAACTTACTAAAAACAGGTATTCCAGTTTTTACATTTTTTTTAGTAGAGGTGTGTAGAAAGAAAGAAAGAAAGAAAGAAAGAAAGAAAGAAAGAAAGATTGCCCTTTAAGGTTTTGGTAACACTGTAAAAAATGGTTTTAGCAACACATTTCTCAGAAAAGGATCCAGATTTAAATGAACAAATGAAAGATGTCTTTTGTAACTGCAATATATCTAATCACAATCCAAGATGATACAAAAAGATTCTAAGATACTCTGAGATAATTGCTGCAATTCAGGAAGACAATGAAATTGTTACCCCAAAATGTACGAAAGAAAAAATGTAGTAGTTGCTATCTTTGATACCATTCCGCTAATGTCGATTCTCTTCCTGGCAAGTCTGGAATCAAATTTTTGTTTCTGAAGTAAGTAACAAAAATGTATATATACTAGATATTATTACATATTTGGATCACACTCAATTGCCAAGGAAAGACAGAGTGGCTCATGATATGATCTGTGAGCCTTTCACAAACAATGTGAGAAAAGTCACTGCAGACAATATGTTCACATCACTTCCAGCTGACTGGCCATTAGTGAGAACAAAAGGATGAAGGCTGCACTTGGCATAGCCTAGAGGTTTAATACTGAGAATATGCATGGTAGTTCAAGTGTTAAGTGGGATAAAATAGAGGAAAAACTAACTGTTCTTAATTATCTTCTTAAATCATGTAAATAAACACACAAGGTTTCAAAAGATCCATCTTTTTAAAAATGAAGAATCCTATAGCAACAGGAGACTATCTAAAAAAAACTACAAAGATTTTGTTTAATGTAATCCTTTATTCCTTTACACTCAGCAGCAGGCAAAGGTGCCACTGATAGCATTCAATTCTATAATTATGAGGATTTTATAGACAGATCTTTGACACTGGTCAAATAGTGACTCATGACATTTCAACACCAAGGCCAGAAAACTAGTTCATTTTTTAGTTTCAAGAAGAAATGTGTATGACACTGCTTTATTGCTAAGTGGCTAATATTTTCTTCATTATTACTCTACAGGTAAATTAAAATAGTTAGGCAAGGTGTATTAATAAAAGTAAGAAGGTGTAGCACTCTATAATACCACTTTTAAATCTCTACATTTGCTTATAGCTGAATTTGAAGCTAGATATTAAATTCTCTTTTTGACAAACAAATGGCTAATGTCTATACAACAATTTACTTAACAGAACCTAGTAATACCTCTTCTCTTGATTATAGCCTCTTACTGTAGACATCAAAGCCCTTTAATTATAAGGCCCTCACATGCTATAATATTTTACCATTAAATATTAGATATGCCATTTATTTTCATCATCTTATTCATGTCTTAACCAACAGGTGTCTGCATGGCCTCCATGTCTTTCATTTCTTGGTCCTGCTTCAAACTATTAACTTTTCTTTTTTTTGCTAGAAACAATAAAAATGTTTCTAAATTCTTGTAAATTCTTGTAGCTCACCCTGCCCAGGATTGGTTCCTGCCTTGTGCCCTGTGTTGGCTGGGATTGGCTCCAGCAGACCCCCGTGACCCTATTCGGATTCAGCGGGTTAGGAAATGGATGGATGGATGGATTCTTGTAGCTGCTGAATAAAATTGCTATGACCATCCAAAATGCCCCCACTCTGCAGAGGTTCAGTCATCTCTGAAGGCACACCTCTCTGCACAGCATATAACTGAGTTTGCTTAGATGTTCTCCTCCTGTAATTCAGCAATTATACTGACCTAACTGAAAACTGAGCACCAGTGATTTTATTAACAGTGTTAGTTCTCATCTGGCTTTGGGAATTATGCTACATTCACAGGCTATTCAAGTTTTCGGAGCACCAACGTCTGACATTTCATCTTCCTATTTCAATGTGTTCATGTGAATTTCTGGTGAGATTTCTTGCAGAAATGTAAGGTCGCTGTTGATTTGTCACTTGGTCTGCTAAAACAGCAGGTGAAGATAAGTTGTATTTTTTCATGACAATAAAGTTAACTAGATGTATTAAATGTATATAATTTTGCTCCAAACGCAATTTAACCATAAAAATTGCACTTCTAGCTGACCATCGGTCTCATTTGTAATGCTTGTGTATGCAGAAGAAGAGGCTAGAAATGTGTGCACGGGTCTTCCCACAAAAACGATGAGAATTATAAAAGAAAACTTGATGCAAAACCTTGCGTATTTTACAGCAACTCTGACTTATGTTTAAGCAACATTTTGAAGAAACTGAGAAATGATGACACCCTTGATCAAGCAGCTCAAGACCAAACTAGCTAAATGATATATATAATAATTATTAAGTTGTTATTATAATGTGTGCTGACGTGACAAAAGTGTTGAATATGATGTACGGACTCAATTTTAGGGCCAAAGCTGTAAATTTTCACTGAAAAACCGGCCAACAGGTCAGGAATACCTCAGCAAAACCTCACTTCATCATGCCTGCCCACCATTAACTAACTGAGGAGATGCTATATCCAGTTTTTGTATGATGCACGTGTACATACATAAAACAGCATATACTGTATTTGCTAATGTAAAAAGGCAAATTACAGCAGTGTTCAGTTCTCCAAACATAATCAGGGCAATTTACTGCACTCATATTGCAGTAAGAGCATATAGCGAGAATGAGGTGGCTTTTGTTAACTATCAGCAGTGATATTCCACCGTGGTGCAACAGTAGCTGCATGACAGAAAGGCAAAATGATTGGAATCAAATGCAAGGACAAGCAATATGTTAGCCCCCTAAGCACTACCAATAATGCAGCAACTGTCAATGTTTGTGTCTGTGGAAATATAGAAGTATTGCAGTAACACAATGGACAACATCGATCGTAAGGACACCAGGCGCTGACATTCTTCTGTCTCACGTGCAAGCAAAAGAATATAAGAATTATAAGAATAAAGGATATAAAGAAAGACACTTTTGCCCTCCGAATTGCGGCATTGGGCTATGTGTTGGTAACAGTTTCAAAATCTGTACAGCAGCAAAAACTTGACATGCTTTTCCTACCGTAGTAACATTTTGGTCTTTACATGATTCTGTTACATGTAATAATATTTTTTCTTATTGAAAAAATTCCACTTTTTCGCTTGTGTTTCCAGGGATAAACATAACACTAAGGAAGTTAACATTGCACTTTCTATTCACTGAAACATTTTAAAATAAAATAAATATGTATTTTTTTTTTTGTATTTTGCTTTGGATAAAGCCACCTGCTAAATAAAGCACATTAAATGGTTACTATTTATTATTTGATTATAGTGTACTCTTTTTAAGAGCTGTTGGGAAGACTATTGATTTTGTTTTTTAGGTGTGTTTGCATTTACAGTTGTGTCTCATTTAATGATGGCATATGGTCATTAGTCAATTTTGTTGTTAATAAGACTTGATGTATATTCAGGGGGTGAGGGTGTGCCTCTGTCTCTGATGTAACTTTGGATGCAAGGTGCTGCATCTGCATTGCTGCATTCCATGTGAAGTGCATAATGAAAACCTAGCTGTGTGCCTGCAGCACGCAGTGACGTGTCTCTGTGTCATTTTTGCCAACAATGATGTGTTAAGTACACACCTGACCTGTCATAACCTACCCTAAGCTAACCTAACATCAATTAACCCAAACTAAAATTAGCATAATACATACATCACATAAATTAATAATAATTATTGGAATACAGTAATAATATATTGATAACAACAATAATACTGTATACAACACTGTTTCGACACTATTTGATTTCATGTGTTCTATCTCGACAACTACAACAACAATATTTATTTATATAGCACATTTTCATACAAATAATTTACCTCAAAGTGCTTTACAGGATGAAGAAAGAGAAAAAAGACAACATACATAAAAAAATAAAATTTGGGAATATTAATTAACATAGAGTAAAAGTAAGGTTCGATGACCAGGAAGGACAGAAAAAACAAAAAAAAAAACAAAATTCCAGACGGTCTTAGAAAAACAACAAAATCTGCAGGGGTTCCTGGCCACAAGACTGCCCAGCCCACTCTAGGCATACTGTACTACCTAACATAAATGATCTCTAAGAGAACTCCAACATTAAAGGGCAATGTCATTAATCAGGACATTGTTAACGGAGTCATGACTGTACTGCAAAAAGCACCTACTGTGGTCACCATGTGTCTATCTGTCTTTCTATATCTCTGTCTGCCTGAAACAACTTGGCTTCTAGGGGACTAAGCTAGTTCATATATGGCACACTTATTCATCAAGAAATCTTTTTAAGAAAGTTCATTTTAAATTATTTTAAATACTGTGCCCTGTACAGTGGAACCTCGGTTCACGACCATAATTCCGAGTTGGTCGTGAACTGAAGCAACTTCCTCCATAGGATTGTATGGAAATACAATTAATCCGTTCCAGACCGTACGAACTGTATGTAAATAGATTTTTTTTTAAAGATTTTTAAGCACAAATATAGTTAATTATACAATAGAATGCACATCTAATAGTAAACTAAATGTAAAAACATTGAATAACACCGAGAAAACCTTGAACAACAAAGAAAGCTAACATTGCAAGAGTTTGTGCTATAGCCTTATGACCCGATCGCAGTAAACACTTTTTTTAATGAGTTTTAAGCATAGGGGGAAAAAAAGGAACATTTGAACGAATCCGAACTTTATTTAAAAACCAACCATAAGCAACCAAGAAATTAACATTTCAGAAGTTCACACTAATAGCCTTACAGCCCGATCGCTGCAAACACTTTTTTTAAAATGAGTTTTGAGCACAGGGGAAAAAAAAGGAACATTAGAACAAATCCAAAATTTATTTAAAAACCAACATGTGAAAAAAGAGAAAAGTAACATTGCAACAATTCATGCTACGAACTGAATAATTAACTTTTGAAAAATCCGTAATACAAAAACCATAAACCACCAAGAAAACTGACCTTGCATCAGTCTGGCATGAAATGAGGAGGAACTGGGTGGAGAGGAGGTTACAGCTTTGAGGGAGAGTCTGGCTCCGCGATGGAGGGATGTTTTCCATCAGGTGTTTTCTCTCTTGTGATTTCTTGGGTTTCTGGTGTTTTTAGCTGTTTAGCTGGTGGGAGTGAAAGCCTCATGCAGCCATTCCAAAAACAAAATCCTTGTGACCCAACCCTTCGTGTTTGCCCTCCACATTACTGGCAGTCTGGCTTTGTTTACATTGTGCTGCTTGAAAGCACGAGGGTTCTCAAATTGGTAAATGAGTAAACTGGTAAACTGGTTTTCCACCTCTTCCAGCATTTGAAGCCTCTGCCTGGTTAATGCTGTAACTCCTTTTGCAACATCAGCTGCTTTAATAGATTTTTTCTGCTTTAGAATAGTCGAAATCGTAGATTTTGACTTCTTGTACTCGGCGGCAAGATCAGTAACACGAACACCACCGTCAAACTTTTCAATAATTTCTTTCTTTACTTCGATTTCAATTTTCTTCAAAACTTCTCACCACTCTTCACTTGCTTAGAAGCCATAGTTAACTGCAAAAGCACACAAAATACTGTAGAGCACAAAGAGATCGCAGATAAAGCACGCACGTCTGACTGAGAACGATGAACAAGGAGCGGCTCAACACGTGCTTAAATACAGTAATCGGCGCATATGAACCAGCAGGCAAGGCAGGCACGCACATGCAGGCAGGCACGTCTGACCAAGAACAATGCAACACGTGCGGAACTCATCGGCACGCACAAAAAGAAAGGGAAACTGGCTTGTTTGTATACCGAATGTGTGGTTGTGAACCGAGGCAAAAGTTTGGCAAACTTTTTGGTCGTGAACCAATTTGTACGTGTACCGAGACGTTCGTGAACCGAGGTTCCACTGTACAAGGGTTTGCATTTTCAAAACCTCACATTGAAAAAACTTTTGCAAATTTTAAAACTCATCTACCTCAAAAAAAAAAACCAGAAAAGCATTCCAGGCGACTTCAATTATGGATTAGTTTATGGTTTCAAATTTTCCATGAGAGACAGTTTTTGTATGTTTTTTTTATATATATTTTCCTCTTATACTTGTTCCACAGTTGTTCCCAAAGGCAAAACAGAGTTGTGCATGCTGCTTAATATGCTTCTTGTAGGAGCTACTCCTAATGTTGCACAGCATCTTGTGTGGACATCCATCACATCTCTACATTTCCTGCTCTTTAAAATCAGAGTAAGTGAATAACATGACGTTTGAGAGCATAATAGCTTATGTAGAAATGTATGAAACAGGACACAAGCCCCCTAACTGTTACACTTTAAGCATACAGTAAATAAACCTGTTCTCAGGGTTCCGTGACTCTAAAAACAACCTCACAGCTGCATTGTCTACAGATTACAATGACTCAATATTTCTCTGACAGCATAGTTTATTGGTAAAGCAGCACAATGATTTGCTATCCATCACAACTGGAAACAGCCAATGATTTTAACTTGAGAATTCAAGACAGATTTTAAATCTCTGTCAGGCACTTCTTTGAAAAATCTTATGTAAAAGAAATGTGAACTGCAATTAGCCACAACCGACCAACAACAAACAGCAGTACATTTTTATCATTTGAGATGAAAGCTATTTTAGCTACCACATGCCTATCTGGGTTCTGTTTTTAATTGTACAATATTGTAAAATGGTGCTAAAAATACTTTTTTTTTTTTTAATTTATTTTACTAACAGAGGTTCTACCAATGACTGCTGTCGCTCCCAAATGATAAAGTTAGTCCTCCTAACCATGGAATGGGACCTGGGAGTAGCTGGGACACTGTGGTGTCACTAGTGACAGATCCAACATCAGATCTTCACCACTTTCCATTAAAATAAAAAAAAAATCAAGTGATTTGCTTGTATTTCTTCTCTGAGCAGTCTCAAGACCTTTATTTGACTCTTCAATTCCACCCGGGGGAGTAAATGCGAACATTAATTTTATTTTAATTCTTTTCATTTTTATTACTATTTAATTTAATATTGTTTCTTTGTATCAGTATACTGCTGCTGGATTATGTGAATTTCCCCTTGGGATTAATAAAGTATCTATCTATCTATCTATCTATCTATTTAACAAAATGTGTCTATGCATACACAGTATAGTATTATGTACATATTGCATTAAAAGAAATTTTGCTTTTAATTTTAAATATATTTCTGAATGTTTAAGGATTTTATGCAAATAGGACATGCATAAATAGAAACAAACAGAATTAAATTATGTGCTTCTGCCTATAATAACATTTTCTGTAAGAGAGCTAGATGGAAGCAGAAATGTGCAGTATCTCACTAGGCCAGCCACATGCGTTAGAGGTTTTGATAACATCAAAAAATAAGGTGAAAAAAGATTAATAAGGAAAAGGAAAGAGTGGCAGCACAGCAATTTCAACTACAAGAACCAGCATTGCTTTTCCTTCCGCTATCTTATGAAATGAAATCATACCGCCAGTTTTATGGACATTATAAAATGACAGTTATGCTGCTACCAGTATTTTGGCAACTCTTTGCAACACTCGAGAAAAAATAAAAAACACAGTCTTGGTGTATTTAAAGGTAACTTATGTTTTACTTTGCTATAATTTCTTAAGTTTAAAACAAATAGGAAAGCTTTTTACATTTAATCACATAGTAAATTCCTTCTGTAGCTATAGAACAAATACTGTAGGTTTCATACAAACACCTTTAAATTTATAAACCTCATTCACAAAAGGTCAATTTTAATGTCCTGAACTTGAACTTCTACCTTCTTTTCTTCCTACCATTTTTTTCTTGTGCTACTGTTCTATTCTGTGCTGCTATAAACAGAGCACTCAATAGCCCATATGCTATTTACGTTCTTCATAATAAAAGCAGGAAAGAGTCTGCATGCAGTATGTCCATAAAATGCTACATAAATAGCAAGGTTAGTCGCGCAGTCTTGTCTCAGAGAATGAATAAATGAAGCACATTCATATTTAATTTATCAACACAATCTGTGCCTGGCACAGCAATATATTTTAAAAATGTGTTACTGGCATAGCCCTAATTAAATAGCCATAAAAGGTGAAGTACTCAAGCAAACAGAACTTTTGCTTTATCCAAATAGTTTTGTTAACATAAAGCAACAAAGGAGTTTTCTTGAGTGTTTTCATGAAACTACAAAATACTACTGAATGATGGAGCTCCAAAAAAACTACATGATCTATTACCAAAGTAAGAAAAGCTATAATAAAACACCTATGTCTTCAGACATTCTCTGATAATTGGGGGTTCCTAACCTGAGGTGCTGGCACCTCCAAGGGATGTGCAATGGCATTTTGAGGGGTGCGACAAAGAGAAAGGCATCACAATTCGCCAAAATTGAGTGAGGCGCGTTGTCCATTGATCTCCATGTGTGAGAAGTTTTTAGATTTCATTTTGGCCGAAGTCAATACAATCTGTGAAGGAAACCCAGGCATCAGCAAGCCCAAACCCCAACACAAGCACACCCGAGTTCAAATAAAGGTTGGTTTATTACACCCCAATCCTTTATAAGTTACAACAAGCATAAAACACAGTTTTTTTTTCTCTCACCACCACATTGCAGTCATCCAGTCAAGTGTTGCCTCTCTACCTCCCAGCTCCGACTCACCTGGATAAGGGAGTGCGGTCCCTTTTATTACAGACCTGGGAGTACTTCTGGTGCCAGGGCGATCACCCGATCGAAGTACTTCTGGGTCACACGGAAGTCCATCACAGCAGGGAGCTTGTCTCCCTACATTTCCCGGTATGCCCTGCTGACTGGGCACGGATAACCAGGGCTGTTGCCATCTACCATGCTGGGGGAATGAAAAACCCCCAGCGATATCTTTTCTTTTTAATGGGCTGTCCGTCCACCCTTTCCAGTCCGTCCTTCCAGGTCTATATCCCTCTCCTGCCCGGGATGCCCGTCCAGCCCATGTGACATCTATAAATCATACTTTATCTAGTTTATCACCATTGCCCTATGATGAACCTAATTCCCCTAGCTGTTCTCTGTTTTTAAATGAATTTGTACCTGTTTCTCTTCCAGCTTTGTCTCAGTTGGTCAGTTCATAAACTGTTCCTCTAATATAATTCCTACACAGTTGTAAAAACAGCTCTTTGAATCTCTTGAGCGTTTTATTATGAGTGTTATTAATACCTCCCTCAGCACTGGTTCAGTCCCAGCATATTTTAAACATGTTGTAGTGCATCCACTCTTAAAAAAACTAAACCTTGATTGGAATGTACATACTGTCAAATTTCAGACCAATATGTCAACTATCTTTTAGGCCAAAGATCCTGTAAAAACAATTGTACTCAATCAATTCCAGGCATTTTAGTGGATAATCACTTACATGAAACTTTTCAATCTGGTTTTAAACAACACCACGATACTGAAAAGGCTCTTTTAAAAGTTCTTAATGATATTTTATTAACTGTTGATTCTGGGTCACCTGTTGTACTTGTGCTTTTAGATTTGACTGCAGCTTTTGAGACCATTGATCGCAACATTTTATTGTATCGACTAGAGAATCTTATTGGCATTCGAGGTACTGCTCTAAATTGATCACGTTCATACTTTTCTGAAAGGTTTTTCAGGGTAAATCGCCATTTTTATGCACTCAACTAATACATGGGATTCTAAAAAGTTCTATATTTGGTCCAATTCTGTGTTCATTGTACACGCTTCCTCTTGGCTCTAGTTTCCATAAGCGTAACATATCTTTCCACTGCTTTGTGGATGACACTAAAATTTATCTACCTCTTAGAAACAACTTCCTGGGGTCTCTTTCGATAGGCTTGGATAATATAAATAGCTGGATGTCGTCAAATGTTCTCGACTGAAATCTAAGTAAAACTGAGATTGTGCCGTTTAGTCCATCCCATCAGCGAGCCTGCAAGCCTTCTCTCTTGATCTGCTTCTGTCTCACTTTCTCTGTGTAACCTGACTGTTGCGGTCATACGTAATTTCCATTTCAAACGCGAGTGCGTGAGTGCATTATAATATGTTCTGTGGTCATACGTAATTTCTGTTTCAAACGCGAAAAGAATTTTATATATATAGATAACAACATATGACAGCAAATTTTAAGCATTGTTTGATTTTATCTAGAATGCTAACAATTATGATAGCCTTATTATAATACACTGCCTAAATGGTATGCAACTAATTAGAAGTCTCTCGTAGTGCATTGTTTATGAAGTACATCTCCTTATCATGGTTTGCCTTTAAATTGATCAGCTGGAAGCAGTTTTTTTTTAATTCTGTTGTTGCAAAAGGTGAAATCAAGCAAGAAGCAATTAAAATCAACCATTAGAGGCCTTTGTATCTTTAGAAACTCAAATATTTCCCCTTTCAAATCATTAAGGGTCATTTTAATAGCATTACCATTATTTGTGTTCATGTTATATGTATAAGTATTTCTAAGTGGGGGAAAATGAACTGAAAAATTACTAATTGATCCCTCATTTAACTTTATTTGGATAATTAATGTGGCAAAATACAGTTGCTATTAGATCATTTTAAGCAAAATATGCTTAGTAGTTTTCATTTCTATTAGAAAGACTATTGTGACCCATTAAATAAGGATGAAACATTTCTTTTTTATTCCTTGTATACTTGACATATGAGAGTGTCAAAGTCTATTTAAGACACAGACACTGAACTGCATTAGTCATATGTTAAAAAAGGGAGCTTTCACTTTGAATTTCTTTTTTTATTCTTTAGTGTATATCCACGCTGACAGCTTAACAGGCCAACTGTCTGTCAACATTTGCTAATCCCGAACTTCACTCACATAGACAATTCCAAGCTGTCTGTTTAAAACAACCAGTTTATGTCAAGACAGGCACTATTACTAATACTTTCAATATCAATGTGTTTTTAAATAACAGTATTTCCCTCCCTAAAATCACTGTTGTATTTTTGTGCTTCCTCCATACATTATCAATCCACTCACTTGTGCAGGACTGCCCAAGTCTTTTATCCCAATGGATATGAGATTATCAATAAGATGCTTATGTCCAACCCCAGTCCATTGCCAGGTGAGTGTGGGACTGGGGCTGACATCAGTTGTGGTGTGCAAAAAGAGTTGTTGCTACTGCAAAAAGCTGAGTTGCCCCCTTAGTTTCGTCTGAAATGATGTTTCATCTTATTTAACTTGAGCATCAGGATTTCAGTGCAGGATAAGAAGCGATCATATTTCAGCACAATCAATACAAACAGGAGGCTTCAGAATTTTTGAAGTCTCTATAGATAATTCCTCAGTGTTTATGTATTAGTGCCTAATGGTGATATAATTTGCGTTTTGAGTCTGTATTGTTTATTTATTAAGTGAATTGAGCTTCACTTTATTCCAGGTGAGGATATTCCACGTACACTGCATTTCTCTTGCATTACAAATTCTGAATATTGTTCCAACTCTGACTTGTGTGAAAACGTGGAGGTGAGAATCTTCACAGAGGCATAGTCGTAATTGCTGGAGCAGAAACTTCACTTAAGAGTCGACAGTAGGTTGATTTAAAAAAAAAATTGAGAAGAAAGCTTGACAAGGAGAGCTGATGAAATCACCAGTTTCCCTGAAGGAGGTTTAAAATACTGTAGAAGGTGTCTTTCAAAATCGATAACAGGTCTGGATCCCCTTCACAAAAGAGCTAACACGCAGTCTTTATGAGATCCATTAACCACTGCTTGAGTCAGCCCTTCCAAGGGTTTTTCCATAAAATTTTATCTGTTAAGGATGGTGGAAGGTAAAGAACATACTATGCTTTCTTTTTTTTTAATATACAGTGCTAAGATCATAATGAAATAAACATTAAGTCAACAAAAGAACTCATACATTTTACAATATCAAATATAATTACATTATTGTCATCTTGATAAATATTAATTTGATTTTTGGATGTGTTCTCACTGCCCTGAAACATGGTGTGATAAAGCCTCTTATTAAAAGAAAATCTGGGTCCCTCTAAACTGTCAAATTTCAGGCCAATTACTAAGCTGGATTTTTTTATCTAAAGTCTTGGAAAAAGTTGTTTTAACTCAGCTACAAACATATTTGGAGGAAAATTGTATTCTAGGAAAAATTTCAATCTGGATTCAGATCCTGTTACAGCACAGAAATACTGCAGTGCTGTTAATGTCTCCAATGACCTCCATCTAACTACTGACACTGGAGATTCTGCTGTTTTTGTACTGCTAGATCTTGCCTCAGCTTTTGATACTGTGGATCATGTGATTTTTATAACCCACCTTAAACAGTATGTAGGTGTCAAGGTAATGCCCTTAAATGGTTTATATCCCGATTATGCAATAGGAGTTTTGCTACTCTCCTGGATGAGTTTTCATCCACTTGAATCCCTCTTATTTGTAGGGTTCCTTCTGTACACCAGTTATCTTTTTTACATTTATCCTGTTTATACTGCCTTTAGGGTTGATTGTTAGGAAGTATGGCTTCTCTTTTCATCGCTATGCTGATGACACTTAAGTCTATCTGCCACTGAAATCAAAGCAGAGTGAGACAATACAGTCTCTCTGTGCGTGTTTAAATGATATTAAAATCTCTATGTCATTGAACTTTCTTAAACTCAATGATAACAAAACCAAGATTGTGATTTTCAGATGTCAGGAAATTTTGAGTGTCCTTGATGTTGTTTTTTGCTACTCAATATACAGTACATTATAAATGTTCAGTTAGGAACTTGTGTGTGGTTTTTGACAGCTCATTCAAATTTAACAAACATGTAAACTCTGGTAAAATGTGACTTTTTCCAGCTGGACCTTTTGGTAAGGTAAAGGCCTTTTTTTCCTTTAGTAATTTATAAAAGCATAGATGGCCTTTTCTAACATCACGTTTGGACTACTGCAACTCTTTTATGTAGTTATTGATCAGGCATCAATATGACACCAGCAACTGGTCCAGAATGCTGCTGCTTGCCTATTGAAAGGCTCTCACAAGTGGGACCACATCTTACCAATATTGATCTCACTCTACTGGCCTCCAGTTCACTAGAGAATTTATTTAAAAATCTTCATACTTGTTTTTAAATGTCTGAATGAAATGACCCCCTCTTACCTTTTGAAACTCTTTCATTTTTACACACAAACAAGGGCACTGAAGTCTACTAGCCAGATGCTCTTAGTGGTGCTATGGTCAACATTGAAGCTTGTGATTAGGCTTTTGCAGTGGCTGCTCCCTCTCTTTGGTACAGCTAACCTTATTATAATAGTTGTGCTCCAACATAAATTACTTTTAGGTCATCATTAAAGACTTACCTCTTTTCACACATAAGAGGTAAAATAATTTTGTTTGTATATGTTGGCCCCGTGACCCTGTAGTTAGAATATAACGGGCTGGATAATGGATGGATGGATAGATATGTTGGTTCATGTATATTCCTGATTATGAGTGTGTATGTGTGTGGGGGTATCACAAGTATATTTTTTATGTAGGGTTTGTCCTGATTGTGGTTTTGTTACATGTATTGCAAGTGCAGGAGTGGGTGGACTGGCATTTCATCTGGGTTCGAGAAAAGGTTTTTACAAGGCCGGGAAAATCTTACATCTCAATCCCATTTGCGAAGAACAATTAATGAATGGGCAATTCATCCCCCAAATGGAGAGGTGGCACGGCTCAGCTGACAGGGTCCCAGTTTGGACACCCACATGGTTGCCTGTGATTTGTAGTACGGAATGGCAACCCGGTCGGAGTCCTTGGGTACCACCAGGGGGACGCTGTTGAAAGAGGATCTCCCTTTTATGGGCAACATCTATGTGATCCGGAAGTGTTTCCATCATCCGATGCTGTGGCACTTGAAGTACTTTTGTGTTCAATGATAAAAGGGGTCATGAGGTAGAGGACAAGGCTTTCCTGGAGAGCAGTGGAGGAACTAATATATTGGATGGTGCTTGTGATTCTCTGTTGAAAGAAGAACATGTGTAAGGTATTTAGTAAAATAAAATACACTTTATTTGTATCCTTGACTGTGTTTGTACACTTGTGTTTGGAGTCAGGGTCTCTGGACCACCCCCTTTTGATCACAGTATATACATATATATATTTTGTTTGTTTCTTTTAGCTTATCTTATACAGCATTTTGGTTCAGCTTAGACTTTTTTAAATGGGCTTTATAAATACAGTTTGACATGATTTGACTACAGTATTTGTTGTTTCTGCACCATGAAGGTGAATGTCAAGTTTCATGTGGGTAGTGGCAACAGCTTAATTTCAACCAAACCTTGCAATCTGGGAATCAGCCTAGTCGCTCTTCTTTGAACTTTTTTTAGCACCACTATTCTTTTTTGTAACCTGGAGACCAAATCTGCACTCAATACTCCAGGTACAGTCTTGCCAGTGTGTTGTATGATCCATGTATTACCTCCTTTAAATTGTACTCTACACATTATGCTTTATAACCCAACATTCTGTTATTCTTCTTATCAGCTGCTGTATTTTCTCACCCTTATATCCTATTAAGGATCATGGGGAGCCCATCCAGCAGCAACAAGAACAGGAGCCAACCTTGAACCTTGCCAACATCTATTGTAGCATAGGCACACATACTAACACTCACACTGACCCACATTGGGCCAGTTGTGAGCTGCCAATTAACTTCACATGCAAGTCCTCAGGATTAGGAATAAAGACTGCATATCTGAAGAAAAACCCAAGTAGACTTGAGAAGAATGTGCAAACTCCACAAAAGCAAGCATCAATGCTGGGATTTGAACCCAGCACTCTAAAGCTATGAATCAGCACTCCTAATTACTGTGCTGTCCAAAACCCCTAATGTATTACCAGGAACAATTTAATATTTTCTATGAAAAACATAGCATAACAACAAAGCAAACAAAAGAAAGCTATAACAATTGTTTTATATAAAGTAAAAAAATGTTTACATTTAAATGAAAGTTATACAGCCTATTTCCTAGGAAGTTACTTAGAATAAAACTTAAAAACTATCTTAATAATAATAATTCTTTACTTTTATATAGAACTTCTTTCACTACTCAAAGTGCTTCAGTGAGTGGAAGCCACTTCAACCACCACTAATATGTAGCACCCTCTTGGATGAAGCAACAGCAGTCATTTTGCGCCAGTATGCTCACCACACATTAGCTATTAGGTGGGGTAGAGACAGGGGATGATTACGGGGCCAGGCTGTGGTGGGCAATTTAGCCTGAACATCAGGATACACCCTAGTCTTTATGAAGTATGCCCAGATATCTTTTATAACCACAGAGAGTCAGGACCTTCATTTTATGTATCATCTGAAAAACAGTGTTATGTTTACACCACAGTGTCCCCATCACTTCACTTTGGCTTTGGGATCCGCATTCAGACTACCCAGTAAGCATCCCTTACTGGCCTCACCAACACCTCTTCTAGCAGCAACCCAAGCTTTTCCAAGATGGTCTCCCATCCAAGTACTTGCCAGGCCCTAACATGCTTAACTCCAGGTAGATGACCTGAATTTAAAAAGCTCTTTGGGATTTTGCAAAATAAGTTCAGCTGAGTTCAGCATGTCTCAGAATAGATATATTTTACTAGTTTGTCAGTTCCAAGATGAGAAAACCCATGAGTACAAAGTGTTTAATGTGTTTGTTTTGGGAGCTGATAGTTAAAGTCAATCATAAAGATAACAAAGAAACAAAACTTTGTTCTTCCAGTCTACGGTCTGTGTTCATTCCTAAACCTGTCAAAGTACAATATAATGAGCATAGAGGCAGAAAGCATTTTTCCTGCTCCTACATGCCTCTGAACTGTGATGAGTTGCCATTATTATAAATGTGCACTTATGACCGTCTACAATTAATTGCTCTGACCACTGTGCTCACCATGCTGTCAAATAATAAAGCATGCCACTTTGAAAAGATGCAATGCATTCTTAAAATCTGTAATGTTTAAAAGAATTATATAAAATGCTTTAACAAAATTAATTTTTAATATGGAAAACTGTAACACAAAACAAGTAAAACGCATAGAGTGAATTACAAAAACAAACCAACAAATACTTACAGACGAAGAACCCAAAACCGATTTTGGAGACCGAATGATACCAGCAATAGAGTGGCGTAACGTGTCAAACTTTGAGACTTTATCTTTTCCTTTGTCCTAAAAGTTTAAGAAAAATACAATTAATTAGTATTGTGCAGTACATAATTATTCCACTTAAGTTCATTATTTTAAATTGTACCATTTCTTTTACATATTGGCAAAGCATGATACCATAGGTACTGTATTATTTCTTTATAATAGTCAAATAAATTCTTAACTAGTCCTTGAACGGAAAATACACACACACAGAGAACACAGCTATACACATCAGGAGATAAACCCTATGACCTGTACAGAAAATCCACAACATATCTGGGCACATCTCTACTGGGCCCTGACTTGATTCATTGCCTACCCCAACGTGTAGAGCTGCAAGTTCTTTGCTTTTTTGGTAGGTTTCTGCCTGCATGAAGAACAACTGTTACACTGACTTGTGAATTTGTAGTAGCTGTGTGTGTTTGTGCACACATGGGGGTGTGTGTGTAAACGAGTGTTCTCATTGCTTGTAAGTGTGAATATTGCAAATATGCTTTCACATTTTAATAATAAAACATGTTGTGCTTCAACGTCCAACAAAACTCACTTCAAGTGAGCATTACCAGTTTCAATAAGATGCCAAATGTTTCTTGTTGGTCACGTGTTTCTGGTTTAACTTTAGAATATTACACTTTTTAAAAAAACTATTGAGTCCAGTTCAGGGCTTTGTGGGTTCAGAGACCATCCTTGCAGCATTGATAGTAAAGCAGGAAAAAACCTCAGAATGGGGTGAACATCTACTGCAAGCAGCTCACTCACACAAACACCCAAATTGAAAATGGGCCAATTTTGAATCACCAGTCAACCCAATATGCTTATCTTTGCCAATGCAAAAGGAAAACCAGAGTACCTGGAGGAAAAACAGTTAAAAGTCAAGTCGCCATATCTGTGATGGAAAAATCCCCCAGATCACTGATTTTATAAACAATAATTTTCGTTTTGTTGGTTAACATTGAAGTTATTCTAACATAACATAAAGACTGCAGAATCAGCAAGAGATGTGTACCCTAGAAGAGGTTAGTCAAATTGGATATACTATAGCAAAAACACATCTGGAATATCTTACAAACAAAAAAAAAAAAAACAAAAACACCAGCATGGCTGGCAATCGACAGCAATCAAGGCAACTGTAGATGTTAACAGATTAATTACCAGGGCTTGGAAAAAAACCTGAGAAACAAATGCCAACAACCTGGCGAGATAAGGGAATTACAATCTACAGCTCACAAAACATTTTCACAGCTGAAATATCACAAAAAGTCTACATCAGAAGATGGCAAACCACCATCAAACATGAAAATAAGCATTATTTTATTTAAAAAAAAGTAAAATAAGCCAGTTAGAGTTCTAGACCAACACTGAGACCATGTCAAACCATTAATAATGTTAAAGAAAGGTGATCAAATGAAGAAAGAAATGAAATTTGTAACTAGCACTGAAAGTAGTGTCAGGATTTGAGTGTGCATGGCCATAACTGCTGCAGACTCACCTACTGATGACGAAACTAATGATTATAGTAGGAGGACGAGTTCAAAAGTTAAATATCTTGTCTGCCTATGAACCAAACAGTGCCCAGTACCTATCTTGCACATGATCACTGACCCTACACATTTTACCAATGCAACCTAGTAGTTCATGGGGGAAAAGATGAAAAATCTTATGCTGGTCAATCCACTTTCGATATTTTAATTCAAACTAAACAGGCATTTTTCTTGCTGAAATGGAAATGCACAGTAAATCAGACATTCCTTAACAGAAAACAACCAAAAACAGCAACAGCATGGTAGGATCTGCATCTGTTCCTCCATCCAATCTGTAAACTGTTTAGCCAAGTTCAGTATTGTGGGGAGCAGGTTTCTACTCCCTGCCCTAATTTACTGTTTTAGGGCAGCACTGGACACCAGATTTGTAGTTGTCAGTCAAATGTATACGCACGGGGCAAAGTTAATGTCCCATATTGTACTCTACTTCTTTGCAATTCTCTGGTCTTCCAGTACTTGATGAACATTTCCTCTGCTCTGACCACTATAGAAAGACAGTAATTAAACTGATAATTTGCAAAGTCTAATGTGTTTATGCTTAATAATGATCAAAAAAATATTCATGAAAAATGTTTTATGATAGGTGTGGCATAATGGTGCAGTGTTGTTGCCTCCCAGTTCCAGAAGACTACTTTCAAACGCTACTATAGACATTGTCTGTGCTGAGTTTATACCTTCTCTCTCTCCCTGTCTACATGTTTTGCTGGGTATTCACCTTATGATCCTACATCTCAAAGTTGGGAGAGCTAGGTTAACTGAAGACTCTCAACTGTGAAGGACTGCTACACCATCTAAGGTTGTTCTTACTTTGTAGCCAGTTCCATCAGGATAAGCTAGACCTTTATATGGCCTATAAGATAGGTTTAGCCAGTTTAGACAATAGATGAAAGGAAGGACAGATGTATCATTAATAGTAGGATTATAATCATTGATGTGCTTTTTAAATAAGTATGATGACTTGTCAATAGAGTTTTCAGCAAAGCAAACTTCTATCTTATTTATTTCCATTATCCAAATAAACGTTAACTGTGTATCAAGCTACATTTTCACTATAAACATTTCTAGTCAGTATAAGTACTGTATACCTGTCTCAAGACAGTATCAGGACAGTAAAACATACATTTCCTATTCTGATCATATGATAAAATTAACTCAAAATGATTACGGAATAAAATGTTAAGACATCACTTGTACCTCAAGAAAAGTCACTTTAAATGAAACAGCCGTCCACAGACATGTGACTGAACAATAATAAACCACAGGTGCAAAATAGCTGCCAGTGTAATTATTGGTTCAAAATTTTCGGAACATGGCAGAGTATCTGTTATAGCTGATGCCTATTAACTTTGTACCATGACACATATTTTTAATGTTGAACTCCTACTTCCAGCTCAATCACAACTCAGAATAGGGCATGTCAGCTCAGAATTACAAGCCTTTCAAGATAACAAACCTAGCCTCCCTCTTGTCCGCTGACAGGTCGATTTTTACATCAAGGGATTAAATGGCTAGTTAAAAACTGCTCATTGCATCACCATGGATACAGAGGCCTCTTTTCGCCTGTGGGCCTGCCAGCACTGGGGATGATCAGCTCATTTCACGCAGCTCAGGTAATGACAAGATAAAGGGGCTTCTTCAGATAAATGAGTCGTGGGGATTAGCAGTAGCTAAATGACTGCTTCTAACATCACAGAAGTTACAGTTGGAACAATGTGCGCATTCTGATGAGCCTCCCACCAGCAAACTAGTAAAAATGTTTAACCCTCCTACTGCCACAGTTCAGTCAGCATCTATATGCTCTTCTTTGTAATTAAGGAAACAGCATTAAAGCATACGGTGAAGAATGCACTGCATTTTGTGTCAAGTAAAATTCTTGTTTAACATTTATAGCAACTAGTGGACCCATATGTGACAAAAACAGCTTAAAAGTATTCATTCAGTATAATCATTTTTAAATATCGATACGCTAATGGGCAGAGCTAGAAAATGTATCATGAAATCCTGCTTGAGAATCATTTTCCCAATAAATATTGCATCAATTGCGATACAAATTCAGAAGTATATTTGGACTGGCATTTTATGTGACCTGCAATGTAATTAACACTGGAATTGTGGGTAGAATTACATTATTAGAAAGTGTGTTGTATTTTACAGAAAATAGAAGATTAAGAGACATTTCATTAAAATCTGCCTCACATGAGAGTTAAAAGATCCCTGTGTATAGGAACATGTTTTCATGTATATTTAAAAGGGATTAATTATATTTGTATTTATATCAAAGAATTGTACACAAGTGTTTATAGGTTTATTTCTTCACATTTTATAGCCTGTAACTTTCCTGTTACTGGCCCTCATGGTATCTTTCCATACCTGGAATAAATGAAATAGAGCTTAAATTACACATTTACTAAAAATTAAGTCCACAAGGAAGACATGAAAGTACAAATAAACACGATAAAAGCTAACCCGAGCTTTTCCCTGTGTGCAGCTGCCACAAGCTTTCAACATTTGTGTACCAGGTTGGGTAACTCTTGTGCCAAACCACTTCTCAGTGCCACCATAGCACTTCCCTATTTTAATCCTCTCTTTCACTGTTGGGCTCTTCTTCTCTCTGCAGCGTTTTGGCTCCATCTATCCTCTAACCATGGATCTGTTATGAATTGGACATTTTAAAATATACTGATCAGTTTTCTGCATGCATTTTTCTTAATTCTATGATTTTGCTACATGAGGAATCGATTTTTCCAGCATAACAAATTATTTGTGCATGTTTAAGAACAGTAAAAGCATTTTGTATATTATCATTGTGGTTATGCTTCTTATGGTTTTCCGTCCCATATACGAGCAGGAGTGCACGGTTTGTGATCTCAGAGATGCAACAGTTTAATAGGTCAGTGCCATGCATGTCCTGATCATTCAAGATTGGAAATTTACTAGGGACTTTGTAGTGCTTTTCTTTGTGTTTTTACCTGATAACTGACCTTTTACTAAGAACTTATGACTTTGAACTGTAGTGTCTGTATTTGGCTAAGGTATTAGGAATTAGAAATGATTTTTGGATTTCAAACTTCATTTGTGTTAAACAAACAACTCCTATACATAATTTTCCTGTTATATACATTCTGTTCTTCAGAATAAGACCGATATGCTATGCTACTGGCACAACCCGGCTTTAAGCTACTCCTGCACATCTTTTGGTCAATCTTTGAAAACTGGGCATAAAGTGGCTCCATTTTTGCTCCATTCTGTAATAACTACTCAGTGTTCTAGCAACCCTGAATTCTCAGTAGATGTTAACTGGCTGGGTCCTCAAGACAGCCAGTATGTGAGCTTGTTTGCTGCTATCTGATAACCTGAAGGTCCCCTGGACTCTAGCCAGCATACACATAAACTCTCTTTCTCTTTCCCTCTCTCCATCTGCAGGATCAACTGACATCCAGTGCTGTGGGTAGCATATAAAATTTCAAAAGAGGATTTTTCACACTTGTTCATTCTCTAATTTGTAAGTACAGCTATGTCAGTTGCACTTCCAGATGCTACATATGACAAGAATTACTTCACTTGAGGCTGCTGTCATCCAACACTGACAGGCAAGCCAAGATGCTGTTTTCTTCCTAGGTTGGCCCTTTTACTCTCATGTGGAGGTTTCCTGTGGGGCTTTCCTCTACACTGTCCCACCTTGGTGGTGTTCTTGCCAGAACAACACCCTTTTATAATGTACAGTTAGGTCCTAAGTATTTGACCAGTGACACAATTTTCATAATTTTGGTTCTGTATGCCACCACAATGGATGTGAAATAAAGTAATAATTAACTGACTGAAGCAAAGACTTTCAGCTTTGATTTAAGGGGTTTACCAAAAACATCCTATGAGCCATTTAGGAATAACGGCCATTTACCTGCATATCCCCACCATTTCCAGGGGTTTAAATGTATTTGGGCATTCGACTGACAACCTGTTCCATAGCCAGGTGGGAGCAGTTCCCTCATTGTTTCATTAACTATTAAGCAGGTAAAAGGTCTGGAATTGATTCCAACTGTGGAATTTGCATTTGGAAGCTGTCTCTGTGAACTCTCAATATAAGGTCCAAACAGCTGTCCATGCAAGTAAAAACAACAAAACAGATTGAAAAAGCAAAACATACTCTTAAGAGATAGCAGAAACACAAGGAATGGTCAAATCAACCATTTGGATCAGAAAGATGCTGAGCTGTCAAATGATAGCTGCTTTTTCATGACTTGGTTCACACAGATGGTCCCCCTGAAGGACAGACCTAGAAAAACTCAAGTGGGTAGTGAGAGTCTGCTAAATATGACAAAGTGAATGCCTCTGTTTGGAATTCAACTTTTACTTGTGGAAGAGTTTCTCCTACATCTCAGGACAGGCCAGGAACAGAGAGTCTGAAGTAGTAAGTAGTAGAAGTAGCTGTGGAGAAAAGGTTGATGGCATGTGTTGTGGCGGCAAGCCTTGGACTCAATATTGGTGAACATCAGTAAGGGAAGCTTTTGAGTAGAATAAAGTATCCTTGCAAAGTGCAATGTTACCAGGAGGTGTCCAGATTTGGCTGAAAGGTAACCATTTGATAGCTCAGGAAGGGTGTTGAAATGTTGACCTCAACTGAGGATACTGTTAAAAAGATGGAATGTAGTATCCAGACTAGTGATGAGCGAGCACCATAGTGTTCGGGTGTTCAGGTGTTTGGTCCGAATACATCGCGATGTTCGTTTGCTCTACCGAGCACCCGAGTATAATGTAAGTCAATGGGAGACAACTAGGCACCCCATGCTCTGAAGAGGGGAGGGTGCCTGGTCCATTGGAAAAAGTCAGAAAGTGATAGAAACACCACCCAAATGGACCGGGAACAGCATGGGGACGATGTCTGGATGCATCTTGGACTCCCAAGTCGCTGCTGGGAACCAGTTTGTCCTAGTTGTACGCCACTTTTACAGACTGACAAAAACACGCCCAAAACCCCCCAAAAAATAAATTTTACAGGAAAAATGACGCTCTAAAACATTATATGCCAGTGCCTGCAGGTGAGCTGACGCTCTAAAACATTATATGACAGTGCCTGCATATATAGCACCCAATGACATGTTCCGGCCAGCCAATCACTGTAATGCCAGCACCTGACATGGCTACTGGCATTACAGTGAGGGCAGTACTTACCTTGATTGGCTGTTTCCAACTCGCGAAACGTGCGGGGCGGAGACTCGAGCATGGCACACGAGCACATGTAGTGCTCATTCGAGTAGCGCCATGCTCCGAGCATAGCGATGCTCGAGCCGAACACATGTTTGGCCAAGCATGCTAGCTCATCACTAATCCAGACCCATTGGATATACCCTAATTGAAAGAGGCAGTGACACAGTGGCAGTATTGGTTGGGGCTCTTATTCTTTGTGACTCAAGTCACTGCAGTGATGAAATAGCTCTGTAGTAGCAAAACCCCAGATGTTGCTGAAATCTGATCAGGAATGATGAAAGCAATTTACAATGTGTGAAGCTTTTGTCAGCACACCTTTTCAATTTTGCATAGAAGGTGGGAACAGTACCTCCGGAATAGCAGACTTTACCGTTTCTATTAACAGTGAAAAAGAGGGCATGTCAGGCTCCTTTCCCCCAAAAATAACAATAATATATTCAGTTCAGAATTTGTAACTTACTAAAATCAGAGAACTTGTCAGCAAAACACTGCATCAATCAACAGGCCTGACATTACCTTAGAATTTGTTAGGAGGTTTTAAAAAGAAGTTGCTGAAGATGGGGAGGTCTGGTTAGCCAAGCTCAGCATTTTTCTTGGAACCTTCATCAGGATAAGTAGAGTATGATGAAATGTTTATCATGAGAACCCTATGATTGCTTGTACAGGCTCTGTCTATTCCACAGTCCCACCCAGGATAAGCGGTCCACAAAGATGGATGGATGTTATGTTACATTATTATGTAAGTGTACTGCATACAGTCTGTCATTATCCAACCTGTTATATCCTAACACAGGGTCACTGTAATGAAAAGATAAACAATTTGGTATATCACGAACAACCCCGTTTAGTAGCAGAGGGAAACAAAATTTTAATGTTGAAATGAAAGTAATTTATGTTTGTTTTATCTCACTCTGTTCACTTTGATTTGAAATGCTAGAGCTTTGCATTGCACCATGTCTTGTTTCCCAGTCTGGTCACTGTTATATATTTTAAGTACAGTAAATTATATATGCACATTAACATTACCACACAGATGTTTCCCTGTATGTGTATCTCCTTTAGACTCCTACCATGAAAAGCATGGTTTATTATTGTCATAAAAGTAAAGAATTACAGCATTATATATATATAAATTATGTAGAGGTTCTAGTTAAACATGAACTTTACTGTTTGATAAAAATGTTTACTTTGGAAACCTAAAAAAATAAAATATTTCTATTCATTTGTTTCACCTCTTATTTCATACAAAAATTAAACAAATCAAGTACAGGGACCTTAACACTTACTGCTATTTCTTGCAATAAACCTTTCCTGTTTTATATCACAATATCACAAGCACTTGGAGGAGCACAGATGTACACATATTAAATATCATTTACAAGCAAGAGTTCTTCAGGGACATTTCTAAAAACAAACCAACCAATCACAGACACTTTGGCATGTAACTGAATTGAAAAATCCCTGAAAAAATAAAATTTTCCATGTTCCTTGATCTTAAGTCATACTTGGAGATGGTCAGAAAGAGGTTATAAAATTGGTTTATTAAACTATAACTTAAATGTTTTAACTGTCATATACAATTTCTTGTATTAGGAATTTATTATTTTTTGCATACCCCAACTTACTCTGCAGAGACACACACGGAGTTATTGGGGGTCAGAGCGCTGTTGGAGGCTGTTGCTTTGTATCAGTTCTCTATGTTTGTATTCTGGTTATGACAGAATAACAACCAAGAGAAATATTCAAAGTGCCTGAAGAAAGGCACACTGCAAATAATTTGAAAGTCCTAATCATTAATATACAAACACCAATCAAGGCGATAAGCTGAACTGATGAAAGCTGTACAAGGCACAAAAACAAGTGCCTCAGCAAAACAAAACTCATGAAGAATTCATCAGCTTTACACAGATTACATTTCCTTTGCAACTGACAAACTGGGTATTTTTTTTTCCAATATTGTGAGTTTCCTCTTCACATGACTTGTTTTCCACATCACAGTCACATTGTCTGAATATTGAGGGCGCTTACGAAAAGCAAGCTCTTTGCATACTGAGATCAAGTACAGAGGCTCTTCGTGCTGTGAAGAACTGGAAGGACGTACTGAAGCTAAGAAATCCAATGTGGACAGAATTATTAATCCTTTGTGGTTCTTCAGAGTCATGCAGTGTCTGCTCAAGCAGGGATTTTGATCCTTCACAATGATACTTTTTTGCAATGCCCTAAGAGCACCTTATGCTTTCTGGATTTAAAAAAGGAATAAATACATAATTGTTTTATTGCATGCAATCTAACATCAATATCTCTCTTAAAAAAAACGCATGTTTTTTTGGTTCAAGAGATAAAAAATCCCACAATCAAACTAAACTAGGATTGAAGGTTTATATAGCAATATTTAAAATATTCCTAATTTATATTTGGTTGCAGCATTCCAGGCTGTTTTCTCACAGCTTCAGAATGTTGCCTGGTCACTGTCTGTGTGGAATTTCCACATTTATCCTGTATCTTGCAGGTAAATGGGCTCCTTTCCATCTCAGAATTATGTGTTTTAGGTTAAAAGATAAATTACATATTTTTCAAGTCAAAGTTACTTCTTCCCAACATAGTATATATGCATTTGCTATGTGAAATTGTGTACTAAAGTTACGAGCTGACTGTAAATTTAAAAAAAGGTTTTGTCTGCATTGGTGCTTTATAATTTAGGGCATGGGGCACAGAAGAAAAGCTTAAAAACCTACAAAATAAACCCATTTTTCAAGCCAAGACAGTTGTTGAGTATTGATCCACAACCTCCATGTTTCCGATGCATGTTTGTGACAAAAAAAGGGATTTGGAAATAATCATTACTATTTCTATTGACTTGAGTGAATTCTCACATAAACACATATATAAATCAAAATGAAACTGTGATTTGGTCTCTTGGTAGGACGAAAGGTGGTTGCGCAGGAAGACTAAGTGCTGGTCTTCTTTAAAAAAAGGCAGACACACATAATATGTGTTTTTTGTTCAAAAATGACATGTATAAATTATTTTACAATGTGTGTGTAATCGCAAGATGCAGATCAATACTTGAAAACTGATTTAGCTTGAAAAATGGAAGTGTTTGGTAAGTTTTTAAGCTTTTCCTGTACCCCATCGACTACAATGTAAAATTCAAATGTGTGCCAGATTCTTTTTTTCTTAATTTATAGAAAGTGATTAACTTTATAACAGAATTTTCTGTGGCATATACATAAGATTATCTTCTTTGTGTAACAAATAACTTTAATAATACCAAATTTATCCATTAAATGGTGACTCTAAACATCTGGGTGAGCAACTCTGACCTTTGTGGTACACTGGCATTTCATCTAGTGATGTTTCACACCATGGGCCTAATACAGCCACTACAGGATCTGGTACCCAATGTCACTTAACAGAATAAGTGAGCTCAGAAAATAATGAAAGGATAATTAATATCCTGCATTATTTTAATAAAACATTCAGAACAAATGGGTTTGAATTTGTTCAGTAGTCTCATGAATATCAAATGACATTTCATTTTACTTTTACTGGAAAGAATTTGCTACCTACTTCTGTTTCACAGAAAAAAGGAAATGAAATATGTTAAATAATGATAAAAAATATACATAAGATAAACTGTCAATCTTGAATAATTCTAAAATAAAAATCAAAATGACCCTACATATTTAAACAGTGTCTTGGAAAACAACTGCAGAATGCATTTTGTGTTTAAGAATTGTTTAACAGGACTTGTCTAGACCCAAGATCGAAGCTCCTATAGAGTCTCACTAAACTCTGACTAGGGAGGAAAAAATCTGTGGAACATTTTGTTCAAATCTTTAATGTCCAAATGTAGAAATCCAGAGAAGACTGTAATTACTGTATTTAATGGCTGGTTATCATAGGTTCATAGGTCATTGTTGACACATGTACAGAGCACCATAGATGTGATGTTTTATGATTTGTTTAGCACTTCCCTCTGGTAAACACTGAACAGCAAACCTACATAAGCACCAATAAACTGCTAGGAATTTTTCAGGTCTTGTTTAGTAAGGTTAATTAACCAGGCAAAGGGACTAAAAGTGCTGACAGATTGGGACACAACGTGCTAGACAGGATGGACTAATCTCCTTGGCTAAAATACATTAATTTAAAATATTTTTCTATGTTAAGGATTCAAAATAATTGAGAAAATGTAATATAAACTAAACATGCCAATATCCATGGCATGTAAGGTACATTAAAAAACATGACCCCTTCAGTTATTTAGCAAGGAATGCAATTCTGAGTTAGTACTGTACATAAATCAGAAAAAAAACTTGAACAGCGAGACATAAACCAAACACAAAAATCATTAATTTTTGAAAATCCAAATAAAAATGTAGAAATCATCAGATTAACAATTAAATCAGCTAATGCTAAGCTAATACAACTGCTTTAAAATGAAAAATGCGTATAGGGACATACAAATGGACAGAATTTCAAAAGGTAACACCTTATTAAAAATGGAACAAAAGTTACCTATTAGATTATTATAAAATGTATAAATAGCAATCTTAATTTCTGGAGGGGATGCAGTCTATCAAGTGGTGTGTGGGTCTTTATCAGGATCTTTAAGAAAAATGAACACTACTTTGTGACAGCTGTCAATGTCAAATGAGTTTCCTTTCCTATTTCATTGTGTGAGACTTTGTGGTTCAAACATTTTTGTTGCACCTATTTGAAACCAACAATTTAACCAAACATGAAAAAATTATCCTTACACACAGGCTAACTGGTAGCGTAAGTTGGGGAATCTCAGTACAGACGGTTTCAATTTTTTTTTAATCAAAAACATCACGCTTGCAGAGAAATTTTTAGTTTCTGTTTTGCCATCTTTTTCAAGCTCAGCAGGATGAGGATGAGGATGAGGATGAGAAGAAGAAGAAGAAGAAGAAGAAGAAACCACCATGTATCATTTTAAATTGAAAAGAAACACCTAAAATACCTTTCAATCCTGATCTGTTTCACATCGTCTCCTTAGCAATGGATGATTCATGAGTTATCATATCCAGACTATTTCACCATAAAGGTTACTGAAATTTGAAGCACGCAAAGCATAATATTTTAAACAAAGTCAGTCACAAGCTTTTAGCTTTTTTGTACACACTTGAAACTCTTTCTCGTTCCACTGTATGTTTTTCTTTAATATAAAATTGGTCTTCCAAAAACTTACAGCCAGACTCCTTCACAAAGTAATTTTTTTCTGTCACATTGCTCCGCACTTTGATCTGCATGTGTGCTCAGAGCAGTTTTTTCTAAACGCTTTTCCCATGATCTAAACTAGTATCATTTTGAATATGATTCTGTCCCATCTTTTCTTAATCCTGAGATGCATAATTCTTGTTTAAAGCTATGATCTTCTCATTGTAAAATAGTTAATAATGTTCAGTTTCCTTTTATTACTCCACTTTAAAATCCACTTTGAAGAGACTCCAGTCAAGTCGGCCAACATGCAGTGCCCTGCAATTAGTTTCTGTCTTACGTGGCAGCAAGTTTGACACATAATGCCTAAAATAATGGGATGAAATTTTAAATATTCAGGCCACCTTTATTAAAATATAGCTGCAACTGTAAAGGAGAAAAAAAAAGGCAGACTGTGTGGACCCTGACTTAGCACTGTGATGATCTCCCTTTTCCAGGTGAGTCCAACACTGGCTTTTTGTTAAGAATGCCACAATACAAAAGGTACCCTGCTGCTGCCCATTGGGCACTTTCAAAATAATAAAAGAAGTCCACCTTTAAATTTAATTACAAACTACCTGAAGAAGGGGCCCGAGTTGCCTTGAAAGCTTACATACTGTAATCTTTTTAGTTAGCCAATACAAGGTGTCATTTTGCTTTACTTCTCATGTGGTGCAGGAAAACAATTAGTTTTAACTGCAAAATTGTGTTCCAAACAATAGTGTTTAACAGAGGTTACCCCATTCCAACTAATATATGCATTTGGAAAAAGAAGAAATATAAACACTAAGGAAACAAATAAGCAGCTCGAGAAATTATGTTGGAAAATAAATGTAATTTAAGGGTTTATTTGGTATTCATTTACTTAATTCTAAGTAAGAATGATCACAATTTCAGCTAATTATATCTTATGTGCTTAAGTACCTCTTTATCACATTATTAATGGCAATATGTACTACCCCTGGTAAAGCTGAATTGTTATTTTTAATTAGATCTTCTTTATAAATTTGCAGTTTATCTTACTGTTGGGTATCATAACAGTTTCTTTTTTTTTTATTAATTTTATTGTAATCATTCCATAAAAATCAATCAATTTTTACAAAAAGTAGAACAGGGTATCATAACAGTTTCAAAGCGCAATAATGTGTACATTAGCCATACTAAATTAAGAATAACCTTGTATATAGGCTAAATTATAGTGGTAAAGGCAATCAAAGCTTAAAAAAATTAAAAACTGTTGTGAAAAACTAATAATCAAATGAGGTAGAATATATATATTTTTTAATTTAAATTTTTAATGGGTAAATAAAACTTCAGTGAGCAACACTGTTTATCTAGTTGTAATCTAATGCTTTCTACATCAAACAAAACAGCTTTTCAAAATGATCACAAATTTAAATTGAGTCTGCAGCAAGAAGGAAAATGTATGCAAAATTATCAGCCATACTTGGCTTTCTGGGGTTGTGCAAATAACCAATAAGCCAAAATGACCATAGTGTGTTATTATATTGCAAGTAATCATCTTAGGACAGAAGAAATAATTTCTTTTTTGTTGCTTTATTAAACAAACTGCATGTTGTTAATGATGTACCACTTGGAGACTTCCTGCATGCGAATGAAAATAAGAAGAAAAAAAATAAGTTTACACTGCCATCTAATGGGCACTGTGTGCTAAATGCATTTCAGATTGTTATTTGTAATCACCATAAAACAAAGCATCTTGCCTGCTAAACTGAGTGCAAGCACAAGAATTAAGAATACATTTCAAGACAACTTTGTCTTGATTACCATGGACATCGGCATGCCAAAATACGGTCTACCTTTCTTCAATTAAACACTGTCTCTGTTTACTTAAAATGATAAAAATTGAATAATTAAATACATGATACAACGGATATGTGTGAAGCAGTAGTGATCACATATCAGCAAGCTCAAGTACAGGAATGGGACAATTCACATTTATTTGGCTTTAGTATAATTAATATGGGATTAACATTACACTTAAAAACAAAACATGAAAATACCTGTAATAACGGAGTTTCCTCACAAAGAATTACATGAGATGAGCTCATAAACTACCACACTGGCAAGTCACAGAAAACCAGGAGGCATTTACCCAAAAGGCAGAATTTAGCAATCACATATACTCAGATCTAAAACATCATATTTAAGATACAAATTCAGTCATAATAATTCTGTAATATATACTGAAGAATATAATGTATTTTTAGAAAAACTGAAGCAAATAACAAAGAATTTGAAAAAAGTTTATTTTCTTTACAGAGAAGGCAGGGCAATAACACAGAATCAGTTTTTAATGTCCTTGCTACACTGCTGCATTTCAAAATATCCCCACATACAAGATCTTTAAGATGGGGATTCCTGAGATGTTTGGGCTTAGATGCCCTATATTACAATAATTTAGCCCCTACGATTTATAATACTGATTTCACATATTCAGCTAATTTCCTTTAAGCATTTTGAGTTTTACTTAGGTGAACTTCAATGACTCAATAAATAAAGTGGGCAGGTCAAGGACTATAACTAACGAGTAGGCAAAGTATTTTACTCATTAATGTACTGGGGATTAAACCACAACTCTGCAAAGTCATCTGGTCCGTAATGGATATGGGGCCTTTACACAGATGGGAGGACAGAAAAAGTAGTAGTGGGGGAAGGATGCTATTTTGGAATACATTTATCTTCCATCCACTAGATGGCAGCATCCCGGGACCTCAGTAACCATGTGGACACCTACAAGACTTGATGGTAGATGTAATGCTGTGAGTTAGCCAAGCTGGGTCCCATGGGTGCTATGGAGATTCACAACTCTTGTTTTCAGGACTTCTGCTTGACCCGTAAGTGCTTCCATTGAGCTATACCCTGGCACTGGAAGTACTCCCAAGTCTGACATAGAAGGAAGCCATCAATCCAGTGGAGTAAGAGTCAGGATAAAGGATTAGGAGCTTGTGGTGTCCCTATCTCTCTAATTATGTTTATATATCATATCACACACATGCGCTGCAGGAGTGTGCTCATGAGGTAAAGTGGGGGACTGCTTTGAGATAGATACAGTTTCTCTCGTCCTCTTCCAGCCTTTGGGTGGTGCAGGAGCCCTCTGAAGAGCAGTGATGACATTTCTGTCTGCCTTAGAAGCCCTGCCCCTTCTGCTCATCCCACTATATAAAGAAATGATGAAAACGGAAACCACGGTCATTCACCAGGTCCAATCTGCTGAGTCAGACTGTGCACAGAGGCCAAACTGCATAGCTGTTATACTGTATATGTTGTTCCTTTTTTGTTTTTTTCCTTCAGATTATTAGCATCATTGCTGTTACTACTAAATGTGTATCTCAGAAGGGACCCCAACACATTATTTTGTCTGCTTTTCTTTCGTTCCACAACATAATATAATTTCATTAATTTACTAATGTCTATCGGTTATATCACTACATAATAGAAAGTGACTTAGTGTACATTACACAAAATGCTATACAAAGCAAATTTATAAGGTGTTGAAAGTTTCTTAAATACACAACATTTCTAAATGCATTATATGTTACAGAATATCGAAATTAAATAATTACATAAAGCAAACACTAACCTACAATTTAAATTAAAAGGACAGAGTTGACTAGGAGATGTTTTATAGAAGTGGTCTCCTTCAACTACTGACAGTTCGGGACACCTGAATGAACAGTATGACATTCTTCTAAGTGCTGACAGGGCTGGATCCTGCTGTACAATTCTTCATGCCAATCTTGCTTTTGTTTTTTATTTATTTATACTGTATTTATGTACTGAGGCACAATGTCATTTTTCTTCCATGATCTTTTCTTAAAATTGCAGGTTCAAATAGATCAACAGTTCCTGGATTAGTAAATCATAAAGTTGTTTTGTGGTCTTTACTTAAAATTGATGTGCAATAATAAACCAGATGTTCATTTTAATGAGTCTATGTTGTGATAAATCAACCAGCAGAACACAAACAAGTTCTGCTTACACACAGTTTGTAGTCTATTGCTTTTTCCTGCTTAGTTTTACTAGCGAGTTAAACTTTATGGTATTATATTTTTAGGTCCTCATCATGTTGGTTCTTATGTAACGCTCTATTGAGCCAAATAACAAATAAAAAATGCAAAAATAATCTTTCGGTGATGAAGAAAATTCTAATTTGCAAAATAAATGTTGAGATAAATGGTGCCAATTTCAAATTATGTGTCACTGTCATGCAGCTTTGGCGAGACTAAGCGGCAGATGAAGACAGTCATTCATCTTGATTGGTTTTGTTGCTGGCGAGAACACCGTTTAATACTTTTGTGCTCCCTGAAAACACACAGCAGTATAATTATTTATACTAAGGCTGAAGCACTGAAAAGTAGTAGAAATGATAATGGGATGTAGCACCAGCTTTACAGAGAAAATGACTCAATGTTTTAGATAGCATTTTGAAAAAGGATATTTCATAAATTCAATCGGTCTCTCTTTCTTAAGCCGTCATGAATAAAAATAAAATAATCTCCAAATGCCAGTATCCTTAGATTCATTTTTAATTTCTCTTCAAATATATTCAAATAGACTTTAACATTAACAAGGAAATCCTAATATCACTCAAAATATCCTTTAAAACAGCACTTTGGAATGCACATTTATTTAATTCATTATACTACAGTAAAAGTGACTGAATATATTGCAGTGTCCTGTGATTATTACCACTATATACACTTTTAATGACACCCTCTTCATATGTTGCACTTCTCTAAATATAAGAAAAGAAAACAAAATAATTTCAATTTTCACATTTCCAATTCTCAGTTGGATGAATCTTGGGCAGAACAAACATCTTTGAAATGTTCCCGTCATACTACAGTGTTTTTCTCTCAAAAGGATAATTTGTTCTGTATTATCGCTACTTGTTATTAAACAACACTAAAGAAAAGATTTTTAAAATTACTTGATATGGAAATTGAAAAAGTAGCTGTAAGACTGCCAATAGGGCAAAGATACCAGTGACTTCTTTTTCCAAATACATTTAATACAGGGTCACGTGGATGGCATGGACGCATAAAACGTACCCCAGTAAAACCAGGTACAAAACAGAAACCAGGCCTGGCCAAACACTCACATCCACATTACAACAGCCTATTTAGATTCAAATATCAATCTTAGATGTATGTCATTAGGTGTTTGTAGAACCTCGTTCTACCCAATAGACATTCATGTAGGCTTGGGAGAACATTCCAATCCAACATAGAGATCAAGCTGGAATTTAAACCTAGGAGCTCTTAAGCAATAGGACTAGCTGCTGGCCACCAACATGAGTCTAGGAACACTCAAAGCATATTTACAATTTTTCATCAGAAAATTAAAAAAGGAAGCAATGAATAAGAATATGAAGTAATGAAGCATTACTTGAAACTGAATTGTTTCAGCTTCACAAGAAAGACAGCAGGCTTTTCAAATGAAAAGTAATAACTGGTTTAGTAGCATTCACCTAGTAAATATAAATAATGTATAGTTTCATGGCCAAATATTTTCAATATAAAGGTAATTTGAGAATAAATCGGGGGAAGGCTGTGTTGTGATTCTCAAAAATTGAGTGAGCTGCATTGTCTGATTTTGTCTTGGTGTAATCGGTGTCTTGCAGCGTGCAGTCATTTGTAGGTGATTTATCAGTTATGGCTCCTGTTTAATGATATGAAAAGAATCAAGCAATGCACACCCAATTGTCACCAGTCAATGGGCAGCAGAAATGCGAGGTCTCATAAGTTCCTTAAAGTAGGCGGAGCAATCAAAAAGACAAATAACATTTTTTTTCTTTTTAGGCGAATGGAATTTGGACCTTCCAATGGTCCGTAGAGAAGAGCAATGTCTAGTACTCAATTCTGTGCAAGCCCTTATCATAAAACATCACTGATTTCAAGGTTTGACCTAATTTTCACCCGTGGGGGACAAGAACTGAATTGGACGCAATACCTACTGCTTTTCAATCAGCCCATCAGTCCTGCTGGCGGTCCTGGTAGTAGCACAGCGAGTTAAACTGTGCAGTGCATCTGCTTTTGAATTGCAGTGCAGGTGTTATCAGGGGACAGAGCTTGTTGACTGTGTTTCATTGCTTAGTGGTGTGCCGGAACCTGCTGCCTCATGGGGGTCTCTAACTCCCCCAAACCCATCAATAGTTGATTGTTTGTCATTTCCTTATGACACTTGAAAAGTTAAGTTACTTAGCTATCAAACCAAAAAACAGTCTCACCAAATTTAAACGAACACACGCTAACCATCATTTTTAAAATCAGCCTTTAGGTTGACTAACTAAATTAACTGACTGATTCTTATTATTCTGACTATTTAAAGGAGCACTATAAATATATGCATAGCACTGATGGAAAGGAAACTGTACAGTGAACGCAAATATATTAAAACAAGTAGTGCCTATAAAAAGAATTCAAACCCTTGGAAGTTTTCACATTTTATTGTTTTATATATTTTAATCACAGTGGGTGTAATGTGGCTTCTTCTGACACTGATGAACAGAGCATAGGGGAGACTCTAAACTCAACTGGAAGAAAAGTTCTGTTGTCTGATGAGACCAAAATTGAGTGTTTTGGCTATCAGACTAAAGACTGCAGTATACCTAATGCCAGTGGTAGCTTATTATTGTGCCAAACAGCTGTTTGGTAGCTAACCTGGGCAGGTTTGGGCCCCCCCTCCTTATGATCTGCACTCTAGGAGAATGCCTAACTCGCCTTCATTTTGGCACCAGCCCTGCATATACTGTATGTTGTATGCCAAACACTGTACGTTATCAAAAACACACCATCCCCACCATGAGCATGGTGGTAGCAACATCATGCAATGGGGATGCTTCGCTGCAGCAAAACTGGAAAGGCTAACAAGGGTGCAGAGTAAATATAAGGAAATCCTGGAGGAGTGCACAAGAAACCTGCACTCCACAAGAAGATTTGTCTTCCACCAAGACAACAACCTCAAGCATGAAGTGCAAGCTACAGAGGTATGCCTCTAAACAACAATGCTAAGGTCTCAAAGTAGCGGAGCCACAGCCCAGATCACAGTCCAATTGAGAATTTGCAGTAGGACTTGGAAAACAGCTGTTCGTTCATGATTCCAATGCAACTTGACAAAGCTTGAGCAGTTTGCAAAGATGAATGATGAATAACTGCAATGTCCAAATGTGCAAAACTGACAGTGACCTGCGCACACAGTTGTCATACCTGTCATGGTTGTCAAAGGTGCATCTATAAAATACTCACTTGATGGGGTCAATAATTATATAATCAATTATTTTGTGTTTTACATTTATAATTAATTTAGACCACCTTGAAGAGATGTTTTTACACTTTGACTTTAAAGAGTCTTTTTCTGTTGATCAGTGTCATAATGTCCATAATTTTCCCTTTGGTTAAAAATGAAAAACAATTTGAATTACACACAATGTAGCCAGTTGATGCTTCCTGAATATATACTTATCATTTTACTGTGACACCTATTACAAAGTAGAATCAACTATGATAAAAAAAACAATGTATGACACAAAAACACTGCCTGAGCAACATGAACAATGCATATTTAATTCATGTTATTCATGATTTGGTCTAACAAGCAGTAACACAGAAAAAGGGAAGTTCAGCAATTGAATAAATCTGCACTCAAATTTAACATAGACATTAGGAGGCATAAAATGATTACATTGACACTGCCTTGCAAGCATGGTATCTTATTATATAAGTGTGGGGTCATATGAAAATTTTCATACAATCAAAATAATAATGTGAGATAGCTATAATGCTCTAAAATGTATGGTAAAACATAATGATTTCCAATTGTAATAATTAAAAATTAAAGATAGTCGGGTGGGTACTGATGATATAGTTACACAGTTTTTTGTCTGATAGCTGTATGATAAATACTGAGCAGCACAGCTAAGCTAAAGTTTGAGAAGATAAAAGTAATAGTTATAAACATTGACTTTTAGTGGCAGGCATAACAACTAAACATGATGACAGATATAAACTAATCATCGTCTGAAATAAAGTGATGCCTAAGTATTACATAGAAAGTGCACTGAAAAGCAAAGCAAAATTTAGCATACCATAACATTATCAAACCTGCTAAATCCAGTTAAAGAGGTTTAATTTCCTAAAAAATGCAAAATGACACAGGGCAGAATGACATACCTGACTAACCTGAAGGACCCTTGATAGGTCAAGTGATAATTTTGCTCAATAAATAAACATGTACTGCAAGTCCAACAGAAAACCATAATTGGTAGTCTGATCACCAGAGAGCTGTTGGGGACAGACTCTCTTACTTGAGAAGAGTAAGACAGACAGGTGAACTGAGGAAAAAATAGAAATTGAGAGACTAACAAATGATTGGGCAATAGAGAATGGAGAAAATTGGACACAGAATAATACAAACAGTATAAAAAAAAACAGACCAGAAATGGGTGGTCCAATTGAAACTTTATCAGGAAGTTCTGACTGACCTGAGGGAATTTACTTCTGAAGTACAAAAAAAGTACATAACCAAAAACAATATACTGTAAATAAAATTATGATGGAAAATTCCTAAACATGTTTTCCGAAAGCAACTATAGAACAAAAAGATGCTAATCAACTGACTGGAATCAAAAGAAAAACATAATAGGCTTAACAGGAGAAAGAGATGTGAAATAATCACCTGTGAAGAATTGTGGGTTTTATATTACACTAGCAAAATACCCCCACTTCGCAGCGGAGAAGTAGTGTGTTTAAGAAATTATGTAAAAGAAAAGGAAGCATTTTAAAAATAACGTAACATGATTGTCAATGTAATTGTTTTGTCACTGTTATGAGTGTTGTTGTCATATATATATATATATATATATACACACACACACACACACACAGACACACAAACATATAAACATATATACATATAAACATATCTACATATACACCTATCTACACATATACATATCTATATACCTGTATATATATATATATATATATATACATATACACATCTACATATACAGTATATACATATATACACATATCAACATATATACACACATACATACATACATACATACATACAGATAAATATACATATATATATACACACATACACATACATACATATATATATATATATATATATATATATATATATACATACATACATACATTCACACATATAAAGTATATATACATATATATATATATATACTGTATATAGCAAAATCCCCACGCCTTCGCAGCGACGAAGAACTGCTTTTAAATTTTTATTAAGAAGAAAAGAAAACCTTTTTAAACTGAGGGAAAATATACCAATAACTATCTGTTAAGGATCTCTTTGTATACCACGTTGTCAGTTCAGCACTCCGGTTGTAATATGACCAAGCTGTGCACTGAGATTACTTTTGAGAATGCAACGTATAGTTTTGTCCAGGAGGAAAGCAATGTTGCCTCAAATCAATGGCAACCTTTTGTAGTGTCTGTCCCTGAGACTTATTAATTGTCATCGCGAAGCAGAGCCTTACTGGAAATTTGAGGCATTTCAATTGAAATGGGAGATCAGAGGGTATAACGGTGATGCCAGGAATACATTCAGAGTGTGGTGCTCTGCTGTTTTTTTGTGTAGCTGCCTTCACACAGCTTCTCCGCTGCTTTATAAATGAACGCCATATAAGGCCATTGTTTCTCCTTGCTTTGCGGTTCTGTACTGTTTTATTGCTCGTTTATTACGATTCTTATAGTTATTGTGTAGCTATTCGAGACTTACTTTACTGTTCAGGTACCCATTTCCTTTATTTAATCTGCGGCTTGTACGTTATTATTTGTTCGTTTATTACGAATATAGATATTTATTGATTCCCTTCTTTAGCTGACTGCCTGCTCATATAAGACGCTCCGTTGGTTTTTTGTGAAACAGCCTTTACACAGCTTCTCCACTGTTTTATAAACAAACGACATATAAAGCCATCACCTTGTCAATTGTGTAATGCGTTTTTTGAACAGGTTTGATGCATAGAAGTGATCACTCGTACTGCGTTCAGTCAGTTCACGTGAGTTGCTCTCGTGTGATGTTGCAATGTCCATGGCTTTATTTAATGTTAGCTAAGACCCGGCACTTAAAAGTTTCTGGCTGCACTCCGGTTGTAATATGACGAAGCTGCGAGCTCACTCTTGAGAATGCAACGTATAGTTGTCCAGGAGAAAAGCAATCTTGCCTGAAATCAATGGCATCGTTTTGTAGGGTCTGTCCCTGAGACTTATTACTTGTCATCGCGCAGCAGAGCCTTACTGGAAATTGGAGGCATCTGAATTGAAATGGGAGATCAGAGGTATAAAAGGGATGCGAGGAATACAATGAATGTGGAGAAACTCTAGAGACAGCGTGTGTATTAACTTGTGGATTTTTCTGTGAGTATTTGGTGGAAGCGTGACGAAGTTGCTTCCGCAAGACCGCGTTAGCTGTGGAGCTCAACTCGGAGCATATTCTTTTCCTACCTTGTCAATTGTGTAATGTGTTTTTTGAACAGGTTTGATGCATGGAAGTGATCACTCGTACTGCGTTCAGTCAGATCACGTGAGCTGCTCTCTTCTGTGATGTTGCGATGTCCACGGCTTTATTTAATGTTAGCTAAGACCTGGCACTTAAAAGTTTCTTGCTACAGAAATTTTAACTCCGTTACAAAGTGATCCAAAGTCTCGTTTATACCTTGTGTCTTCTCATTAAACTTGTATCTCGCGAATAAAGTATTCAGCGTTTTTCTTCAGCGCACTTTGGGAGCTCTTCCTTCTTTTCTATGTACAACTCTGCCACCCACGGTCATTGAGCTAACATCCATTATAGTATATGGAGAAAAATAGGTTCCAGTTATGACCAATACGCGTAGAATTTCGAAATGAAACCTGCTTAACTGTTGTAAGTAAGCTGTAAGGAATAAGCCTGCCAAATTTCAGCCTTCTACCTACATGGGAAGTTGGAGAATTAGTGATGAGTGAGTGAGTGAGTGAGTGAGTCACTGAGTGCTTTGCTTTTTATTAGTATAGATTACAGAGCATTTAACTTTGCATCGCCGTAATCAGTTTAACTACTAATATAACTGTCTAGATAGTGTCTAGTACCTGACAGTTCATTGTAAAAGTGCTCTGGAGATGGCGCAGCTGTGTGTCTTTCACTTCTGCTTTTTTGTAGAACTCTGTTTTTTGCTTTGTGTTTTGACCCTGCTATTGGAACCTGTATTAGGACTTGTCTGCTGTGGATTGGTTTGTGCTATGGTAATTTAATTTTGCCATTTGTGCTTCAAAGAAATTTTTGTTCTTCAGGGCAGTTTGTAGAAATAAACCTTTTTATTTTTATAAAGATTCTACTAGGCATTTTTGCATCTAGCTGGGATTTTTGATGCAATTACTTCATCTAGTGGACATTTTTGGAAGTGCTTTTGGAACTTTTTGGGATTCACTGGTGCTTTATACTCCAGGTAATGACAGCACTATAAACTGTATAGAAAAATGACAGATAGAGAGATACACAATATAATGTATAGTTTATGAAATATGATTAGATAGATAGATAGATAGATAGATAGATAGATAGATAGATAGATAGATAGATAGATAGAACTTTAATTGTACCCAAGCTAAAATTATTACCTAACAGAAGCTCAAGAAAAATTCAAATATTGATTAATGATGATAGATCTGCTGCCAACTAATAACAGGTTTGTAGGAGGAAGTATGATGTGGTCAAATCACCCCTATATTGCCTCAGATTTACATTTAAAGGCATTTAACATTTAAATAAAGAAGGGGCATAATCTAAAGAAAGCACAATAAAGTTTTCATACTATATAATTTGTTTCATTGATTGCTTTATTTTGCTTTCAAGTTCAAGTTCGACTTTGTCACAGGTGGCCTACAGGGTAAACTCTTATTGTATTGCTTAGATCTTAAAGCCATTTAATAATGGGAATAAACACTATTTTGCACAGACTTTTAAATTATTTTTTCTACAATTAGAGAACATCAAACACGTGAAATAAGCTAAAAGGTAGTGCGGTAAACAAGTACTTATTTGACCTTCATAATTTGAATCAATATCATTCTGGAGAAATTACGTGAATGGGATTGCAAAGCTGTTGGGCTATTCTTGTCAATTTTACACACAAAAAAACCCCAAAATTTTACTACATTTTCGACCATTTCCACTTAAGATTTCCCTGGGCTCCTGTTATAGAAAAGGCAGGTATAGACCAAGAAAATGTTTTATCTAAAAGAGAAAAACATGATCAGTGATGAATTGCATTTGTCAAAGTCAAACAAATTTTTTTAATGTTTTAATTATAGATGTGATAAAAAAACATATAGTATGTAATTTAGATATTCAGAAATGATTTCCATTAATGAAAGTACGTTAGAAGTGTACTTCTTTATGAGATAAAAATGTACACTCTGACTTGCAGTAATAGGAATTTGCCAAGAATATTTCTAGTGCATATACATAAAAATGAAAAGAATCCCAGAGAACATAGTCTCTGCATACCCTTTAAGACTATATTACTCCTCATTTTATTGTAACCAAGCTGCATCATTGGAGCTAAGCCAAATCTTTCTTCCTTCCTACCAAAAGGATACAAAACTTGCCTTATTAGATAAGAAGAAAGAGACACAGCTAAAAACAGTAGCTTTACTTGTTTAATAAATGTACTGTATATGCTTTGCTATTCTTCTTCTTCATCGATGTGCCTGATCAACCTCCTCCATATTGCTCAGTCCTGTATCTCTTCTCCAGTCAAACCTTCCTTCAGATCTTTTTTATTTTATCCATCCACCTCCACTCTGGCCTTCCTCACTTTCTCTTTTCCTCTATTTCCATTTTCATCTCTCTTTGCCCATATATTCATTGTCTCTCCTCATCACATATTCATCCCACTCCAGCTTGTTTTATTTTACTTTCTTAGATATCTCTCCCACTTTGATATACCTCTGATTTTCTCATTCCTCCTTATTAGAACCTTTTTTATCTCTACACATCCATTTCAATTAGATTAAAATTTATTGAGAATGATAAAAGAAAGATTGACAGACACAAAGCATAATGAAAGAAGGTTAAAAAGACTTTGCTGTCAACTAACATTGACTTTTTGTCAAGTTTTACATTTACATCTTTGAATGGAAAGCATGGTGGAAGAGTGGTTAGAGCTTAACGTCAGGATCTCATACTCCTGGGTTCAAAGGCAGGCCATTGTCTTTATGTAATTTGCACATTCTCTTCAGGTGCCTGTGCGCATGTTGCATTTTATCCTTAAGTTTTATTTGACAAACTGAGTAAAGAAAACACCTGACATCAACGATCTTTGTTTTTCATTGAAACAATTAAACTATTTAAGGTGTTGTACAGACATAAGTACATTGATAAGGAGAGTTGTACAGACCTAAGTACATTGATAAGGAGAAGAGCCACTGCCAAAGGTTTATGGAGTTTTTATTATGAGCTGCTGTGCCTTGGCTTATTTTCTCGTGTCTGTGTAACAGTGCCTTATGTTTTGTACTTTTCCTGCTGCAAACAAATTTCTTGGTGAGATAATAAAATCTACCTAACCTAATGTAATGTTAACAACTGAAACAAGAAAAATCAAGTACTGAGTACAAATGAAAATCGGCAGCAAAACATTTTTAGATCAGTTGAGAAAATTCAATGTGTCAACATCATTAAGTGATTAAACACACTAAAGTCAATAAAAGTTCATTTCATTTTTCTCCAACTTCCTAGGTGATACAGAAAATACAAAATAGTATTTATGTCCAGATAGATGCCATCTATCATAATTACCAAAGAATTTTTAAAAAGTCTAGTGTTATTGAAACCTATTTTCTACACTCTCTTTATTTCTATATAATGTATTCACATTAACTTCCTCTGGTTAAAACATTAACAGACTATAACCACCATAGCTGCTACTGTTGAAATTATGACACCCCTCAGCTTCCATGACCATGCAAACTTAATCTGACTCCACTACAATTCTTACTTAATGCATTTTCAGAATATTCATTAAGCCCCTGTGGTAAGATTTATTAAAGCCAGTCGTCTGGATGCCAGGAAACATCTTTGTACTCTTTTAAGCAAATAGTCAGAGATTGTTTCTTGAAGCCTGTAATGTGCAGGACTCTTTTGTGCTTGCATATTTTCTAATCAAAAAGTGAAGTGCTTCTCTATGACAGATGAAAACATGACAGCATCTTTTTAAAGCTATTTGGGAACCTTTATGAATCAGACTGTCAACCAAAGCTGACTTATTTTTCTGTTCAAATACAAAATACTGCAGCTTTACACTTCTGCCTGTCTTTACTCAAGTCAATCCAACCATTCATATACTTTCTGAAGAGTGTCCTACTCTTGTCTTAATTCTTTTTGGCCACCTTGTATCTGCTGGAAATAACTTTATTATATGGAACCATGAAATGTTTCTGTTTTATATATCCTTAAAATTCCATGAACTTCTTTAATAATTCGCTTTCACTGCAGGATGATACCTACAGTGCAGAAGGTATATAGGTTTTTATAGTGTTCAAAAGAGAACATTAAAGTGTTGCTTTTGCCTTATTATATATGAATGCAAAATCTATTTAAACATAACAGATTCTTCAAAAGACGATGCTAATCTACATTCAGATGTTTTCAGGCATAAGGGAATCATGAACTGGAACTATAATTGCTAAATCAGAGTTGGGCAATGGTCTAGCAATTTAAGGAATTGCTACTGATTCATAAAAGGTAAACTCTACAAGTGTCAGAAAATGTGAACCGTTAAAGTAGCAGCTGCAGCTCTTGTTTTACATTGAAAATTATTATTTTTTTAATTATTTTACTATATTTATTATTCTAAACAAAGGATTTTTATGACAAAGAGTGTTTGCCCAAAGTTTGTGTATTTAATTACAATTAATATAAACACTGTATTATTATAGTTAAATGATTCAGTACTGCAAATGATGCAAAACATTTAATACTAGGGAACCCAGTGTTAAAATAGAACTCATTTTAATAACATATTTCGTCCAGGAAGCAGAATAAAAGCAACTTTGGGAAAAAAAAGCGGGGAAGCAAACTTTATCAGAAATCACCACCAAAACAAACATATCTCAAGTTTGAACTAGAGACAGAAAACACAAATAAAATTATGCACACTTCAATGAACACAAAAAATTGAGTATCTAAATTATCAATCTAAGGGATTGCTCTGCTATACCAATATTCCTATTTAATAAAATGTTCACACAAGTCCATCTGTAGCAATTGATTATTTGTCAGATATCATTTGTGTTCTACAATAGGCTGATTAATCCTGGAACTAAAAAAAATGTTCATAGGATAACATAAAATTACTGCACAATGGCTGCAGAAATGAGCAGAGTATTTGTACTGATGGTGAAAAATTACTGACAAATATCAGTTCTACAGCAACTAATCCTTCTAATTTAATTTAGACTAAACCTACTAAAAATAGTAGACCACAGGCAGTGTGGTCCAGTGGCTAGAGCATTATACTATAAGCCTCCAAAATGTCAGCTCAAGCCACGTCTCTTAGTCACTGTGTGACCCTGATCGTCACTTTGCTTGCCTGTCTTCCAGTTCTAAACAATGAATGTAAACAATAATACAATGTATTTGTAGCAGTAAAACAACTTGGGCTGCTATAACACTATAAAAAGAAGCTATATTAAACAAACACTAGGCCTCATTGGCTGAAGAATTTCATTCCAACAAGTTTTCTAGTTAGAGGCATCTTGCTTCCTAGTTCTCAATTAACTATGCATATTTTCATAGTTTATATTTTTGCATGTCATTGGAATGCTTTATTTCATGATTATATTGTTCTGTATGCCTGTTGTATAATTACAGGTCAAACAGTTTTTTACAGTTAACAGACATAGGTACAGATTGTAAACCTTGTAGATAAGCCCTATAAGCATCAGTAAAGGCTGAAGAGACATAATTGCCATTACTAGATCTGCATATAAGGGCTGTTCATCGTGACTTTTAACTTAAAAAAATCGTTTTATTTAGCCATGACTAAGTTTTTCTCATGGCTTTTCACTTTGCAGTACCTTCTGCTTGCACTTGGCTTTATTGTTGTTTTGAACAAGTAATCTCTACAGATCTTAGAACACTATAATGGACTGATGGTTGTTGGCAGTAATGAGGCCCTGCATCAAATCTATGTTTTACGATGCTGTGATCATCAAAGCCTAAGCCGCGGTGTATTGCAGAGTGCATTTTAAGGGCAGTGAACCTTGTACAGTTGGAATTTGGAGCTAGAATATTATACTAATGTTGCAACACATTTTTTATTGCTGGCAGTTAAATGAACACTACTGTTGTCTTTCACTTCCACTGTCTCCTGGACTTTGCTCCCTCCTTTTCCACCTATGTACTGTATGTAACCTTTTTTTTAACATTTCAGGTCACACACCTGATGAAGTCTCCAACCTTCTTTTTTGTCAGGATGGGACTAACTTTTGCTGTTTTTATTATTTAGATGCGTTTCTGGAACTCAGTATAATCTCTCTCAAGTTCAACAGCTACATACCAGTGAAAAGGAGCACATACTCCTCATACGATTAAGAATACTGAATTTACAGCCACTTTTTCACTTCTTCAGTAACCACTTCTTTATTTTACACTCAGCAATTTATGAAGACTAATAATATTAACAGTGCTTTTATCAATGGTATTGTCTCTTTATGGATGTTTTAGCAGCCTGGAATGTTCAATGCTGACTATGTCTCCATCTTAAGAACACCAAAACAGCCCATTGATTAAAAATCACATTACCATAGTTTCTCATTTGTCACATTTAAATGCACCTCAATAACCTGGTTATTCACATTAACCTGGTTTCTAAAATGTAAATCCTTATTTCAGTTAGAGAAACTAGGCTATTGGCCTCTGAGAATCCTGGTTAACAGGTAAATTTCTCCACGAATAACCAGAGTATGTGGCCATGTAAAACCCTTAACTGGGTTACTGTTAAGGATTTTGTAGTCTGTGAGTGTCTGTTGCGCTCTATCAGCCTTCTTTTGTATGTTCTTTGCACACCTTCTCAAAAGCTGGCTGAAATAATCTGTCTCAACATTTTAGAAACCAATAACATGTTGATGAGCTGAATGTAAAGTGCTAAACTCAGCAACACAATCTTGAGAAAAGTTTGGTAACACGCTAAAACTAATATATGTTACATAGACCTGTTACTTTATAAAGTAACAATTAACCTAATGCAATTCATATCTTATCATACCTATATGTAAAAATACCTGCATTCATTTTCATTTTTCATTCAAGGCAAGAAGCACACGTATGGGATCCTTTGCAGGGCTCACTTCATAACCAAGCAGAAACGAGTGTGCTGCATGCAATCCAGTAAGAGAAACCTACTAATAGTCAATTTGACTAAACATAACGCTTTAACAAAAGAGAACTCCAGGAGATTACTTGCCCAAGTAAAGGCAAATTTTTTTTAAAATAGGTTTTTCTGCAGACATTTTCTATTAATTTTTGACTTAAGTGTAAAGTTAGCATACTCATACTCACAAGTGTATATGCCACATGGTTTTTGTGTTCACTTATTTGTTTGTGCTGTTATTGCATGTCCTTTTATTTTTTTATTTTAAATTGTATTACATTTGTAATAGTACAGTCATATGAAAAAGTTTGGGTTTTAATTCTTTGGATTTTTGTTTATCATTGGCTGAGCTTTCAAAGTAGCAACTTCTTTTTAATATATGACATGCCTTATGGAAACAGTAGTATTTCAGCAATGACATTAAGTTTATTGGATTAACAGAAAATATGCAATATGCATCATAAAAAAATTAGACAGGTGCATAAATTTGGGCACCCGAACACAGATATTACATCAATACTTAGTTGAGCCTCCTTTTGCAAATAAACAGCCTCTAGACGCATCCTATAGCATTTGACGAGTGTCTGGATTCTTGATGGAGGTATTTTTGACAATTCTTCCATACAAAATCTCTCCAGTTCAGTTAAATTTGATGGCTGCCAAGCATGGACAGCCTGCTTCAAATCAACCCATAGATTTTCGACGATATTCAAGTCAGGGGACTGTGACGGCCATTCCAGAACATTGTACTTCTCCCTCTGCATGAATGCCTTTGTAGACTTTGAACTGTGTTTTGGGTCATTGTCTTGTTGGAATACCCAACCACTGCGTAACTTCAACTTTGTGACTAATGCTTGAACATTATCCTGAAGAATTTGTTGATATTGGGTTGAATTCATCCGACCCTCGACTTTAACAAGGGCCCCAGTCCGTGAACTAGCCACACAGCCCCACAGCATGATGGAACCTCCACCAAATTTGTGCAGTAGGTAGCAGGTGTTTTTCTTGGAATGCGGTGTTCTTTTTCCGCCATGCAAAGCACTTTTTGTTATAACCAAATAACTCATTTTTTGTCTCATTAGTCCAAAGCACTTTGTTCCAAAATTAATCTAGCTTGTCTAAATGAGCACTTGCATACAACAAGCGACTCTGTTTGTGGCTATTTAGTGGAACATGATATATTACAAAATAACTGAAAATGTAGCCTTCTCAATCAAAAATGCTGCAGCTCTGAATTTTTCACTACAATGGTAATGCTGCCACTCATAGGATTTATCACAAAACTGTGGCAACTGGTTATTTGCTTTTTACACATGTGTGAAGAATTAAATGTAATTCTCAATGCATACAGGTATTTAGCACAACAAGTGCAATGGAAAGCAACTCTTTCATGGTTGCTTTGTCAGAAAATTTTTTTCTTCCTGTGATGGTGCATGTCGGGTCCATACTACCTGGTCTTTTAGGGATGCCTCTTGAACCTGCTACCGCCAAAACGTACCCCAGGGAGGGGTAGCATAAAGGTGCCAGGTGCTTTTATTAAAAAAACAATCCAATTAAACAGTGTCAAAAGTGCAGTGTACTCTTCCATAAAAAAATAATCCATAAAAACAGTGCAATTAAAATCCAGAACTGAAAACAAGAATAAAACCATCACAGTCATTGGGTGCTTGTTCCATCTGACAAGCCCAGCACAACTCCCACTTCGTCTCCCCAGCTCACCCATTGCTCACTCAGCTGGTGTAGACGCTAGCAGCCGCAGTCCTCTTCAACCTAAATCCCGTCTTGGCTGCTTCGAGCGTCACTGGCTAGACTACTTGGGGTCAATTGTCCTCTTGTCTTCTCTCTCACTAGCACCAGCATTCCTCAGATCCCTAGAGAGGACTCCACCATGACTGCATTCACCCCACAACATTACATCAGTGGGGACAACTCTCACTAGAGCACTGATCCTTCACGGGGACATCCACCGTGCTGCCTTTCACACACCCTGGCTAGCTTGTCCTGCCTCTCCTACCGATGCTGTTCTTACAGCTCTTGTCTTTCTTCTGTTCCTGTGCAGTCTCCTTTTATACTAATGCTCCTAACAGTGGCGCTGTGGCGAATGTGCTATGCCCTTCAAGGAATTAATGAGACACTTGTCTGAAGAGCTCACTCACACATGCCTTCACAATCAGGCAGGCACCCCCCAAATGTCCTTGGAGCAAAGCACCCTCACATCTGATTATAGCCTGCACTCTTGTGGGGTGCTGTTATTAATTTAAAATTAGCACAGCACCCCAGAACACTTATTATACTTCCAAGAGGGTGACCAATCAGAGAATGAGCCATTGTAATGGGCACAAACCAATCAGGGAATAAGCACAAACCAGTTAGAGCATGATTAGATCATCCACTCATCATCCAACCCACTATATCCTAATTACAACATCACGGGGGTCTGGGAGCAAATCCCAGCCAACACAGGGCGCAAGGAAGGAACCAAACCCCGGGCAGGGTGCCAGCCCACCGCAGGGCATACACACACACACGCACACAGAAACCACAGCACCCAGAGCAAACCAACGCATGCACGGGGAGAACATGCAAACTCCACACAGGGAGGACCCAGGAAGCAAACCCAGATCTCCTTACTGTGAGGCAGCAGCGCTAACATTGTGCCACCATGCTGCCCTGTTAGATTATCGTTTTTGAAAAACCATGTTTACACCCGTCCATATTTAAACGCTGACACATTATTTTCAAAAACAATAGGGTAGTGTGGGCAAAAGGTGAAAATGTAGGAAAATGTATAAGTTTTTAAATGAAAAATGTGTTAGTGTAGATGGAGTCTTAGGACTACAAAAGACACCTATGCTATTGTTTACTCAAGGAAGTGGAAAGATATTTTTGCCACTTGTGCTCACTTTAAACCCCAGATAGTCACACAATATGAAATACAGCATAATGCAAAGGGTGAATGCAAAGTAGAGAACATAAAAATGTGTGTAAATGCATGGATAACACAACCAATTTAAACATCTTATTGCTACACAACATTTCTCCAAGCACAAATTATAAATATAAATGCATAACTAAGATTTACCCTTTAAACTAATTCAGAATTTGATGCCTGAGTACATAAATGGGGAAAACAAAAATTGGCCTAATGGATAATTTAGTTTAAATGTATAAATGAAACTGTAATTAGGAGACTGGATTCAAAGTAAAGCTGTGGCAATTGAAGGACCTGAGTAGGCTAGCAATTGCTTTTAAATCTAAATAAGTGCTACACATAAGTAGTGAGAGTACTAAAATAACAATAGGAAGAAGTTTAGTTGTAAGAGGAGAACTGCAAAATGGATATAAAGGTATACATGAAATTGACTTTATAAATGCCATTCCCGCACATACCATTGAGGTGACAGATCTTGCATCTTCTTCATAGTTAACTACAGGAGGTGGCTCTTTGCCATCATTTTCTTGCATCTTCTGATCCAACAGGTCTTTTTGAGCAGCTAATTTAGCCTCAGTGCATTTTAGAAGTTGGATTGTCTGTTTCAGTTCTTCCAGTGCTTGTTTTTGGTTAAGCAGCAAAACAATGCTGTAGAATAAAAAATACCCAAATAATTATAATATCAATGAGTTACTATTAAAATGAACACATACTATACTGGCAATTACAGTCAGAATACAGTACAGCTGAAAAAGCCAGTGATGATTTTTTGCCATTCTTTAACTTATGTTTAAAATTGACAGAAGATTTAAAAGCAAGGCCAGGATACATACATACATATACACATTTGATGCTGGCATCTAGGAGACAACACTGGAATACAAAATACAGTAGAACACTTAAAGCTTAATAAACAAGTAAAAGATTCCTCATCCACCTTTGCAAAAAGAACAACATAAATGTCTTGAAAGTTGTTTATTTCTTATCACATGAAGTATAATTTATTTTAGTCAATTTGTTCTCAAAGGTGCAGAAATCTAAAGACAGTACTCCCTCCTTCAGGGGTAGACTTAGACATGGTGTTCCTCAGGGTCTGGAGCTGGAACCAGTCCTCTTTTCTCTATGTACTCTCCGTACAATATTAACCTGCTTTCTTATGCTGATGACATGCAGATGTAATTAACATTTACAGTAAATAATGTGTATTTTGATTATTAATAAACTGCTTATTGTTGTAAAACAGTAGATGAGTGGGAAATATTAATGTTTAAATTCAAGAAAAAAAGTTATTTTGGTGGGTGTGAATATAAGGCAATATTGAAAACTCTTAGTTCAAAAGGCTTGAATTTTTTGCTTTGTAGAATCCATCCTAAATTTAGTTAGTTTATGTCTTTGAGCCAAATGTAACTTATAGTAACCATATGTCTAACAGCCAGTTTACAAATACTACAGAATGATGACCTTTTATTTTAAATACAAAAGTTCATTCATTTATTTGTTGAAACCAGAAATTGCCACTTACTGCTCTATAGTTAATTAGTTAAATACATGGTAGTATGGACTGTAACAAGAGCACCATCTTCAACATAACTAACTTTAGAGGAAGACATATAAGTTTCCAAAAGATTACTTAATTTTACTTTTCATTATTGAAAGATAAACAAAGTTACATTTACTGTATATTCATCTTAAAGAAAACATACTTTTGTCTTGTCTTGTCTCAATGTTTTGATGTCTGTGCATAGGGTCTGTTGGGTTACCACTGACATTTTTCTTGCTTGAATTTTTGAAGCAGGTTTATAAGCATATTTAGCGATGTTCACATTACCAGCCTGAAGTGACTCAAATCTGGTTTTTGACACAACCCACAGCTATGGCAACAGTCACAGTCAAACCACTGCAGACTCCTTTCTTGTATCCACAGATCTCTTGGTGGAGCGGTGCCAGCAATAACTACCTTCTCGACCTACATGCAGATGACGAACAGTCTGTCTTCCTCCAGAGAAAACTGTGATGCATACACTAGCTGCTTGCATGTTCATTTTATCGGTTTTAACACCATGCATATGTTTTAGGGTGGCACAAATGACTTTTGCACAAACGTATTAATGTGCACGTGCTTTCCGTTTTGGAGGACAGATGCATTCACATTACAGTTAGATACAGGTCACTTACACTTATGAATGTGAACTGTCAAAATAGGCAAATCCAATTAGAATAAAAAAATTGGAATTGAGCAATGAGGCTTGTGATGTAAACCATAGCTTACGTGTAGCAAATTTATTGATGCTTACGCAATTTATACTTTCTCATACAATCCCAAATCAGAAAAAGTTGAGTTCAAAAAAAGCAAGAGTGGTCTCCCCTAGACGTTCTTGTATACTCAGATATGGGGATGGATAGTTGAGGAGTAAACCGTAAGACAATGATTACATTTTTATATTATGTACATTAAAGGACCATCAACAACAAATCAAATCAAATTAATAATATAGTAAACAATTATTATAAAAGTAAAGTTGAATAAATCAGACTCTGCAAGTGCATGAATCAAAAGGTAAAGTACCACTTCTGGTTAATGGAAATAGCCCAAAAGTTGATAGAAATCTACGTTTTGTATCCAGTTCTTGGATGCAAAATTTGGTTGACCTAAGTGAAAAAGTGTACTCAAGTTAACATGTATGTATGTAATGTTTACATACTCATGCACACACACAGACAGACACACAGACATAATTCCAAAAATGGTATTTTCAGACTCAGGGAGATCTAAAATGTTGAGATTCATCAAAATCTCGAAATGGAATTTTTGGAGGATTCCAATACTTTCCCTATACTTTGTAAACAAGAAAGTAAAAACACAGTTATTCTTAAATTTACTTTAACTTTTATTTCATTGAAGACAATATGAACCCAAGATATTTCATGTTTTTTCAGGTCAACTATATTTCATTTGTTAAAATACTTCCATTCCCACATTTCTGGCCTGCAACACTTTCTAAAACATCTTTTAAGTGTTTTGAGGAGGAATGGCGACATTACAAAGTGGTGAATGCTTTGCCATCCCAACTTTTTTTGGAATGTGTTGTAGGTCTGAAATGCAAGAATGGATGTACAGTATTTAAACAATTGAAAAGAAGTTCACAGACAAAACAGCAAATATTTTGAGTTCATGCTGTCTGCAATGAAATAAAAGTCATTGTGAATTTCAGAATCACTGCTTTTTTTTTTTTAATTTTCATTCTCCATACTGTCCCAACTTTTTCTGACTGGAGATTGAATGATAAAGTAATACAGCTTCAACTATAAGAAAAATGCAATATTTTTTTTTTGTCATTGTCCAATCAATCTATGAAGAGATATAGCTAGCTAATAAATAAAAACTGTCAACCTTTGTAGAGCTGATTTGTTATATAATCATAGTTGATGTCCTTTTCAGATCACTACATCAGCTTCCTGTAGTGGAGCTTATTAAGTTCAGGTCCTTGATGCTTACCTACACAGTAGTCAATGGGTTAGCACCTACTGTATATACATATATGGAGACACTTGCAAGGTCCTATGCTCCTTCAAGACTACTCAGGTCTGCTGATGAACAACATCTGATGATGCCACCTCTGCGTGCATAGAATCTCAGTCCAGACTCTTTCATGTGTAGCTCCTTAGCTGATAGCAAAACTCCATTTAAAATTCCTCAGCACTTTAAGACTCTCTGTTTCTGCGAGTTTCTACCTAACTGATATTAGCTGTTAGGTTTTAAAAATATAGGAATTTTAAGTAGCTTGTATTTTGTTCTCAGCTCTTCACTTGTGATGATCAGTTTTGTTAACTTATCCTGTATTACTTGTTCCCAAACAGTCTCCTAGACTGATGTTTACTCGATTATGTTGCTCTCTTTTGCACATTGCTTTGGGTAAATGCATCCACATCTGTAAATATCCCTGCAACTTCTGTTGCTCTACCAAGGTGTAAGCAGAGCTAAAATATAATTGCAAACAGCGTACAACTTTAAATTTGTAGTTAGTTTGAAAAACCAGAGGCTAAATAACTCACTTGCTAGACAGCACAAAATGTAGGAGGCTATAAACTTTTCAGGAGAGTGAATTCAAAAATCAATTTATTTTTAGCTTTAGCAATTGAGATAGAACTAGTCTACATAGATAGTCTAAATAGATAGCAAAGGGCACAACAGACATAGAAACTGCCTGGCAACAATGTCGAAGAAAAAGGTGTTCATTATTCTAAGACCACAGCTTCTCTAACGCACATACATCCTCATAAATCAGTGAAAATGGCAGCAAAATGGCAGTGTGGGGTAGTAGTAAATTAAAGAACTTCAAGTAAAAAGTGTAAATAAGTACCAAGTAAATTACAATTTATGCAGCCAAGATTGTCACAATTGTCTCAGCCACTTGAAACTTGAAAATACTATAAGAAAAAAATCAAGTTCCAAAACTTGATTTGACTTAACTTTGCTCCAATATGCAAATGCTACCATAAAATTGACATATTATTCAAAACATGTAATTTTTTTTTTTTTTTAATACATACTCGGACTTCTTTTCACATGATTTTGCAGACTCTTCAATTTTCTTTTCTAAATCCTGCATTAATTCTTCTTTGTTGAGTAGCGTCTGTTGGGTCAAGGCCAATTCTTCTGTTGCTGTTTTCAACCTATTAAAAACGATACACAAACTTTAAACATAAAACACACATCTTCATGTTTAAATGCTGTTTTAGTTAATGTCTACATATTATTTACCTATTAGAAAATAAACTAGTTAGATAGAATGATACCTGTTTTCTTACTGAAAAGTGGCTTAAAGCCACTTTTGCCCTGTCTTAGTACAGACTTTACCTGATTGTTTAACCCATCTCCACACACTCATACACTGCAGACTGAGAAGGCACAATTGAAGTAATTTGTAATGATGATTTTTAATTCTTTCAAACACGCTACTAGATATTACATTCTTTGAGATCCATTTGTAACAAGCTAAAAATTTTGGGCATTTATATTACAGGTATTCAAGATCTCTGCTAACTTATTAAACAATATAAGAAAGCACTTTTTAATACTTCAAATGCAGAGAAGAAGACAAACAATTCTAAAATTTCTCTCTATTATATTAAAAACGTTTTCCGTCGTGTCCATGTTATTCAGCCTTGACCACTCCCCTCCACACCGCTGGCCCAATCATTACTCCTACTGCTCACATCCTCTCTCTGTACTACCTCATGACACTCCCAGTGCTAACTTGCCCTTCAACGCAGTTGGTTATAATGACAAGGCAGAAAAGCAAATGATCCAAGAACATCAAATTTTACATCGCAATAGAAAAAGAGCAGCAAGAGCTGAAAAAAAAAAGAACAAAAAAGAGTTGCATATAATAAAAATCAAGAACAAAGGGAATTGTCCTACAAATGAAAAAGAGAAAAAATATCCCAAACAATATGCAAACAAAAATGCAAAAAAGCATTGTTTATAGAATGTAAGTTAGAGGATAAAGTAATTCATAATATTGTAACAGTAACAGAAACAGAAAAGAAATTACCACCGAGGCAGTGTGTCCTAAAAAGCCATGCAAATGGGGTTGCTCAGAGTGCTGTGAAGAGGGGTGAGAAGAATTAGCCACATCTGCCACTCTTAAATAAAGCAGTCACTGGGATGCTGGGGGTGGGAAATTGTTACGGTTGCAAAAAAAAAAAAAAAAGAGAGATATGGAGTGAGTAAAAAAAAAAAGAGTGTGAGAGATGTTTGACATGTGGTTATTCTTCATCTGTTTATTTTTGGGCACCATTTTTTTTTTCCTGAGTTTGCATTGTTCATTTAAGGCAGAAGAGCAACAAAACCTTTGTTTTGGACTGTTACAGCCACCTGCCTGTGTGATTTATTTCTCCCGCCTGGAAAGGGAAATTACAATATTGTTTTTCATGAGGCGTTAATGTAATTTCAGTTTTCATTTATTTTTTATTAAATTTTACTTTTTAACTTCTAATTTTACTTTTGCTTTTTACTGTTTTCTTATTCATTGGTATTTAAAATTTAAGTTGTAGTGAAATAGTCAAGTAACTGATTTTATCTTATTACCTACAGACCAAACCGTCTTCATCCCACACCACGCATCTCTTTAAATACAATCGCTTTCACTAATGGTGGAGTGCCCCAATGCACTTCGAGTGGCTTAGCTGCCTAAGCGCCTGCCTCCAGGGTGTGGCAAGCAAAGCAAGCGGGGGCCCTAGTTACATAAAACAATAGCTAAACTGCTAAATAACAAATAATAATTTGATTTAATATTGGAAGCAATTAATTTAAAGTGTTTTTAAATATCAAACAGCAAAAGAATGCAGGCTGAGCATTGAACCTCCAAGTACAGGTTTACTTTATCACAATATGTCACACCTTACAATTACCACTTTGGAATATGTAAGTTAAAACAAATATATTTTATAATGATTTCTAAAATGAAACATACCAACTAGTCTGTTGACAATGTGACTTGCCACAATGAGCATCACTAATAAATTTTTATTTTCAGGTGCTGTCCCTGATTCCTTCAGAGTAGCTTTTAATAAAACATTTAGATCTCTTAAGAATTCAATTGCAACTTCTAATTTACCTTTTGCTTCTAGTTTTTTTTCCAGAAAACAGCAATTTTACAGTTATAATCTAAAAAAAAGCAAATCTTTAAGACAAGCTTTTGACCTGGTTTTAGAAAAGAAATGGTCTTAACTTGTTATGTTGTTGGATATGTTATAGTACTCCTCCAAATCAAGACATTAAGTTGATTAACTTCATACTTATGAAATCATTTTCAGCATGTGCAGACGTCTGGGGACTGTACTCCCTCATTTATGCCCACTGTTAGTTATGTCATCTCTCAATGTTTTTAACAAACATCAGTAATTTTCTTACTTAAGTATGAATAAATGACTGAGTCAGACAAGATAATTATCTTGAGGGTACAAGTCGAGAGATGGAAATACTAGTTGCGATACCTAGCTTTTCAGTATGTTCAGGCATCTTTTGGTAATTCTAATGTTCATTACCTTTTCCATTAACCACATTATATATACAGAAATTAAATTCAAAATAAACTACAAGACACAATCAGCTAAAGAAATTTAGCAACCACTTTGTAGTTACACCTACCCTTTTGTACATTTGTCAGTTTCAGTATTTGCTGACTTAACTATCTTCATCTGGAAAGCAGATACCAGCATGTATGCATGTGTGCCAATGAGAGATTTTAAAAGACAAAAGATTTAACTGGCTTTGAATCCTTCACAGTGATGGACACTAGGTCCATTGGTTTTCCTTTTTTTTTATACACACTGCCCATTATTCCTTTTTCTGGCAGCATGAGGGCAGCAGCAATGGCTTCCCCCCACTGTCTGTCTTTGACCAGTTTCTCAATGGTATCCCAATTGTGGCTCAAAGACTTTAGCTCCATCACAACAGTACACTGCCATGAGCTCCTGGGCCAGCCCATTTTGCATTTACCTTCAGGAGTCCAATACAGGGAAGTTTTGAAGATAGAACTTCCACCGCTTCGGATAACATGGCCAGTCCATCTCCACTGTCTTTTCATCACAATTGTAATCACATTCTCTAGATAGTGTCGGTCAAGCAAATCTTCAGTAGAGATCATTCTTGGCAAGAAAATGTGCAAGATTCATCTCAGACTTTCTGCTTTGAATGTAGTCAGTTTATTTAAATCGCCCTTTGTCATCCTCCAACAATAAGATGCAACTCGGGTACAGCATAAGCTTCACGTGGATACTGCACTGTGAGAATCTCTACACATTATTTAGCATCCAGAAAGCAGTCCTCTCTTTGCAAATTCTGCTCTGTATGTCACCACCTGTTGCTCCATCGCTATGCTACCTAAACAGTACAGGTTTCATTCATAGGACTTCCCCATTTATTTTAACAAGTGTTGGTCAGTCTACATTGAGTATCATTACCTCTGTCATAGACTAGCTGATCTATAGTCTGACCTTCCATACAAATGTGTTCAGGTAGTTTGTTTCTCCTGCATGTGGTGAGGAGTATGTGAGAGCAAAGCAATTTCACCAGAGAAGTCAAGATCTTCCAAGGCACCTTGGTTGGCCTTCAGCCTTATGGTGCATTACCTAGTCAATGACCAGGCTGAAGAGCATGGCAGGCATCATGGCAGCTCTGCCTGACTCTGATCTTTATTTCAAAGCAAGTGTCACTGTTTCCCACACTACAAATAAAGCTGGTATAAAAACTCATAATATGCAGTGTGATCTCTTGTAAGTATATCATATGCTTTTAGAATGCACCAGAGGCTACCTCTGTGGATGTTGCCAAAGGCTTTCTGAAAGCTGACAAACTTTACATAGAGCTGCCTCTGCCACTCTATGCAATGCGATAATATTATATAATGCACAAAGATCTATCAGTGCATTTCCTTCCTTTCTGGAATGCAGCTTGCTTTTCCTTAATTACATGTCAACAACCTAAGAGATTCTCTGTAGTTAGTACCACAACAATTGCTGCAGTCACTGAGTGCTCCTTTATTTTCCCTATGGTTAAGTCATCAAGTACCTTCTTCACCTGACAAACCTATATAAATAAGGTGTAGCAAAGAATAGTTTTGCATTCATACTGTCATGTCTTGGTGCTTTGCCATTTTTTAAGACCTTAATTGCTTGGTAATCTCTTGTTTGTCAGGTTGTATGGTATTGACTTCAAGATGTGTTTCTGTTTCCTGTATTTCAACTTCTTCACTTGGTAGTGGCCTGTTCAGGACTTCTCTGAATTATTCTGCCCAGCAAGTTTCCTGCTGCTTTTCAGTGCTGTGCAGTTTCCCTTGCTTGTCCTTAACTGGAATTCTATTGGTCCTATGGAACCTGCTGCATGTACCGTAACTTTAGTGATTTTTTTAGAGTCTGTGTTGTTTACCTTTCCCACTTGCTGTTTCTGCCTGGATGCAAAGTCTTTTACATATCCCAATTTGTCTACTCTCAGCATTCTTTTCACCTTTCTCTCTACTTCCCTGTACAGCCATCTGTACGGCTCTTGCAACCTCTAAGGTTTGGCATCCGTGAGCTTATTCTTTAACAAACTTCTTTCCTCTTCATTTAATACCTGGCAGGTATCTGAGATAGTTCACTCCTTTTCCTCCTATACCTGAATCTTAAACAAGTTTCTCCACTTTTTTGGTATAATGATATTTATATGCTGCCACTGTATGTTGACTGATTCAACGCCCTTCTCATGTCAGCCAGGGACTGGTACCCATTCTTCACTTGGAGGATGAAGGCATTGCTCAGTTCTGTGTCGTGCAGTCTGTCTGTGTCAAGCTATCTGAGTGCCATGGCGGAGTGGTGGCTCTGAGGCTAGGGATCTGCACTGGCAATCGGAAGGTTGCCGGTTCGAATCCTGTAAATGCCAACAGGGGCTCTGCTCTGTTGGGGCCTTGAGCAAGGCCCTTAACCTACAATTGCTGAGCGCTTTGAGTAGTTAGAAAAGCACTATATAAATGCAAAGAATTCTTCTTCTTCTTATTATTATTAGTATTATTATCTGTCCTGCACTTCTCAGCTTCATCTGAAAAAGAGTAGGGATAAGGTGGAGGCCACTTCCAATATTGGTGCCTCTTCAGAACTTAACATCAAGCAGAGCTCTCCTTCACTTTCCATTTATCATCAGGTGGTTGATCTGGCAACTCTCCCTGACATTCTGAAACAGAATGCAAATATTCTATTGTGGGAAGAGTGTCTCCCCGTCACTTTTTTGTAGTCCACATGCAGTTTCATCACCCTTTCACTGTTCTCATTCATTGTGCCACACTCATGCTTCCCCATTTTCCTCTTGAAGTGGGCATTGTTACTTTCCACCTTAACATTCAAGTCACCCATCACAATCAACAGGTCGTGACATGGCACTGCTCTCAATGTTGCATGAAACTATTTGTAAAATGCATTCTTGACAGCCTCATCACTGTCATTAGCAGGTGTATATGGGTGGCATTAGAATGTTCTACCATCAGTATGGCAGCAATGAACCTAGTGTTAGGCATCCACTCCATAAAGAATCTTCCTGTTCCTTTCATTAGGATAATGGCCCTTCATGATGCTGGTTGTCCCCTCTCTTCCTAAGTACAGTACTGCTTCTCCAGACTGTGTCTTCATTCTGCCTGAACCAGTCCATCAACTCTCACTAATTCCTAAAATGTGCAGGTTGTAACAACTCTTCTCAGCAATGACTTGAGCTAGCTTAACAGTCTCATATATGGTCTACATGTTCCAAAATCCAATTCTTCTCTTACATTTGGCACTTAGTACTACCATCTTCATAGTAGCAGATTACTTTCATCTTTTACTGCTAGCAGTCATATGAGTATCTTGTGATGATTCTGAAAGGCATGTGCACACATTTGTGGTAACCTTTGTTGCTGTTTCCGTAACACAACTGTTTTTTATGGAAGTGGGCGGTTAGCCCTATGCTCAACCACCAACCTGGAGGACAAGGGATCACATTTTGTCTGACCTCTACCCTTTGAGTCCTAGCCGGTATAGCTCTAGCGGTCACTGAGCCACGCAAGCTACCCAACTTTGCGAAGGCAGTGATTCACCAAGGGTTCAACGGTTTTAGTGTACAAGAAACACCAAACCATCTCAGTTTTAATGCTTTACAGTTTAGGTATCAACACACTCTAACAAAACTAAAGCAGAGTAACCAATAAGTTATTGTTTGTAGAATAACACAGAGATATTGAGGGAGACTTATGAGAAACTACAACTAATTGAATCTTATTTTGGGAGGGGTACAGAAGCCAATAATCCAGTAGAGTTCCACTCCTATCAGCGAAAACAAGAAGATATAGATTGAGTTGGCTAGTAAACACAAATGTTTTTCCAGTCCACCAATGTCAAACATCAACTGACCAGATTAACCCTGATTCCTGCTGATACACACCAGAAATACCACAAGTTTCATTTGGTCAAGTGTCAACAATTCAATCTGTGTAACTGATGTGGTTTGTAAATTTCTGGCACACTTGTTTGTGGGCACCAACAGATTTAATAATAAAACAATGACCACTGTAATCTGTATTTATGATTGTTTGGAACACTTTATCTTGAGGGAATATGACTTGATCATATGTAGCACTGTAGAAAGATATATCCTTAAGAACATCTAGGCATTTGTGTGCCACAAAATCAAAGCAATTATCCGTCTGCTCTTCTCTATATCTCATGATTTCCCTGATCAGATCAGAAGAAGTATGAAAATTACAAAGGAAAGAATGATTTTATTAGGGCCCTTTGAAAATCAAAGTTAAAGAAACTAATCAAAGGGTCTGAACACAAAGAAGTCATTTTTAAGAACGTTGGGAAATGAGTTGCTAGGAACAGGGCTCAAGAATTTGACCCCTGTCTATGCACTTCCTTTATAAAGATGGCTATCAGACAGACAGAAGTCAAATGACAGCCTTTCATTAACAAGCAACAAAGCAAGTTTTAAAACCATAGCCTAATAGTTGTCAATGTGTGCTTCATCATCGCTATTCCACTCTAAAGGTGCCCACAAAGCTTTCTGATGCAATGGGTGGGAAATTATGAATGAGAGATGACACTAAGACATGTTCTGGAACTGAGTACTTCAGGTCACAATAACAACATTTCAGAAGAGAGGCTGACCAAGCATGAGGACTATACATGTTGCAATTTTAAGCCTTAAGAACTTTAATCATTTCAAAACTTTGCATTTAATGTGTCATTATGGGTTGTGCTAGTGCTACCTAAATACTTACATATTTTGCAAAGAGTCTGCTGTTAAACTGTTCCACAAAATTTCATTTGCTTGAAGATTTTCTGTATCTTCTAGCAAGGAAACGTCGAATTCTACATTTAGTTCTTTAACTTCAGGTGACTTACTGAAAGGAAAAAATATATTATAAACATACCAGATAATTTTACAAGATGAATAAAAATGATTCTTCTAAAATTAGGTATTTAAATATGATGTGTTCAGCACATGATGTTCCTTATATAAAGCTGTGATTTTTTTGGTAAAAAAACAGTAGGCCAATGTGCACAAAAATAGCACAGCAAAATATACTGGAGCAAATTTGCTCAAATTTAAAACACTTTGAGAATTTTACAGTGATAATGACTGGGACAAATTTTAAAACAAGTTAATCTGTTGAAAGTTTAAAGTCTGAAATATATCACTATACCTTCCCCAAATATGTGTATATATTATTAGCTTTGCTACTCATTTAAGATAGGTTAAGCTCTAAGCAATCAATGTAGACTTCAACATTAATAATTGCAGTGCACAATAAAATGCATATGTCTATGTTATATGCTACTTGGTATGGGATTTGTAAATGCAGTGTTAACGCTTGTGATTTACCATCTATTGGAATGCTAAATGCAAGTGAAATGCAATTTACTAGTAATAATGTTTATGATGTTCCATCTTTTGGAATGACAGAGACATAGCAGCCAGACAGACACACAGACAAAAGAAGAGTATATACATAAAACTGTCATTTCTTATGTATAGTAAGAAAAAAAACATGTTAAAATTTCAACTTGATAAAGGATCAATTTGCTAAAATGTACACATTTCCTAAATGATTTTTTTATTTACAGTATATATTGTAGAGCCAGGACTTGACATGTTAAGAATATAAGACAAAGTTCCCATTTAATTTAAATGAACTATTTGTCTATAAGTCTATATGATACATTTTCCCCAGATGGGTTACTATAAGAAATAAATATATAAACTAATAAATATTACCTGTGAACCTCAATGAAATGCTCATATTCGGTTGCAGGGTCAATCTGTTCAACCGAGGTGTGTATTTCTTTGTGCACCTTAACTATTTCATCCGTTAAGAGACTGGTTATCTGACAATATTCTTCTAATATTCCTTTGCTGTGAAAAAAGTAGAAAAATAACACCATGTTAATACAATATAATGTGAAGTCCATCTTTCTACTCAAATATAGCAATTGTGGCTAAATACTGTAATTGGACACAGACCAGGGTAAGGTAAAGGAGGAAGCAGACAAGAAATAGAAAGTGGAGCTAGAAAGATGGGAAGTTGGAAAGTATTCCAATAGTATCAAAGACACAAGTCAACAGCTATTTCAGTTCTATTACTCTAATCATGTTCCCACATGAGGAAGCAACTCTTTGAAGGGTACTAATGTTTTAAGAAAGGTTTAACAATGTTGAGAGACCTGGGTTTGCCAGTGGGAGCTCTGGGAGTTAGGCCACAAGGCTTTTTGAAGAATGTTCCTAGATTTGCAAGTGGTTCCAGGGACTGAACTAGACATTCTTCTGTGTAGAAGTAGAAAGCCATCCCACACCAGACAAAGGCTGAGGTTAGAGCCAGGAGGGGAGTTAAAGTAATGCACATTCTAAATGGGAGGTAGTGCAACAAGAACAAGGATTAGAGGTGCATGAGGTCTGACAGCATCTGGAATTCTACAGAAGGGATGAAGTACCACTTAACCACTAAATACTTATTAAATCTTAATGGATATGCAAAATATCAACTCAGACATTATTCCAGGCTGTCCCTTATATGGTTGAATGGCTTCATTCATTGTGCTTGAGAAGACCAAAACATCTGGATATCTTTGTTGTCATGCTCATCATTACAGCATTCTTTCCTGTGGATAAGGACAATACATTTCTGGGTGAAGTTCCTCTCTGAAATTAATTATGTAAAATAGAATAAAAGTCTGATCATTCAGAATTATTAAGCAGTGGTGATTACTTACCCTGAAAGTATTAAAGATTATGACTGTGCCTAAATTCTCCCATGACACCGCACCACATACCATTTACAATAGACTTCTCCAGACCTGTGTAGTAGTTTATAGCCTGCAGACATATGGTGGCCAGCCTACCCAAGTGCCAAGGCTCAACCCAAATTAGCCATGTGGAGAAACGGAGCTGCTGAGTGGGTTTAACCACATACAAGGCAAAGGGTAGGTATTATCTGCAACAGGGTGATGGCCAAGAGCCTACTGGATTACATCGTTATCATTACTAACTAGCACCATGCACATTTTCTCTACTTTCTTCTAGTAAAGAAATAAACTAATACTACTAATATACTCATTCACAATGGGCAGTAACACTGCTGTTACTAAGGTCAAAAGTTGTGGATTCAATCACTAACCATTACAAAAATATTCTTGCAAGTCTAATTGATGACTCTGAACCAGCCCAATATGAGTTACTGTGTGTGCGTAAATATGCCTCACAATGGGCTAGCATCCCATTCAGGCTGACTTCAGTCTTGTCCCTGATCCTGCAAGGGGTAGGGATCATTTGTGAATTAAGATGGCGAAAAGTACAACTTTAAGCACAGAATTTAAATAAGGAGTAAAATTGCTTAGATAAGTCTAAAGGGGTAATTACACTTGTATCTTTTTTTATAAAGGCTATACACTTTTTATTTTGCAAAAATCCCGCAACATCAATAGTTCTAGAACTCCGATGATTACAAACGTGCACACATCACTGGAAAGAAGTCCTTCAACGAATGTCTGACAAATTACTGTCGATAGCTTTTATTCTAACATGCTTTATGCACATCTGTGTTTCTATTCAGTCACCAAGAATCCTCTCTTCAAACTCATATTTAGTGTTATAACCTAAGCAATGGACAGCCAATATTCAGAAAATCTAGTGTACAGTTCTAACAGAGCTCTAATTTGATATGCACAGGTGAGATTCTTATTCATTGCGAAAAAGACGGTTTAATGAAACTGTATATTAATCAGAGCGCTGAAAAAAATCATTAAAAAAATTAATTGCCTGAATAACAGTATTGAGTTTACACAGTGTCTGTAAGGATTTAAAAAGAAAAGGAGGAGAATAGAATCTGCTAAATGATATTAAAATATTCAGCCATGCTCTCTAAATTTAAAATGCTTTGTGTGAACAATATCTTTCATGCTGTAATTAATCAAAAAGACTGGTCATTTATGAAGTTCACAGGTTCCATTACATATGTGTGAATTTCAAGAGCAGAGTATTATTACCTGGTTATAAAAATCTTACAGGAAGAGTTAAAGATGGATTTAAGGACGGCTGAGGAAGCAGCTAACCGACCAAGACTCTCTTCAGTCAAGTAAAATATTCAATGGTAAAAAAAATATTTTACGAGAGATATCACAAATATTTAGCACACTCATTTATCCACTTAATTTGGACAAGTGAATTTAAATGGTTTTTAAAATACTCTCTTCCCCTGTGATATGACATTCAGACACTAATTTTCCTTTTGAAGTTAACGCCTTAGACCCATTTCATCTCAGCGATCTGCTAAAACAGTAAACCCATATTAATACTTTCCACACAAGTTCTTTCATGGAGAGAGGAATTATGTTGGGAACTGAAGGATACTTGCAAATAAAGCTGGCTTTAGAAGAATGGTGGCATTGTGTACAGTGGGCTTTTCCTTGAAAAGCAAGAAAACCTCTTATTTTCAGCAGATTATTTACAACTACAACTGAACAGTCAATCGTCTCTTTATACTCAAAAAATCTGTACAGTGAAGTCCGTCCGTTGCTGAACATATACATATATATACATACACATACATACATATACACATATATATATATATATATATATACATATACATATATATATATATATATATATATATACATATATATATATATATATATATATATATATATATATATATATATATATATATATATATATATACCTTGTACAGATAGTGGAAGGTAGAAGTATGAAAACTGTGAGGCAGCAACACTAATCTCTTCCATCAAACACTGGAATGAGAATTCTGGATATGCTGCATGTCTCAAGTGACAATATACAAGCACAAATTTATACTTCTGTGTATGTACAGTATGTCTACAGACAGACATGCAAAAAAGACCTTAATCCTACTAGCATAAAGGCACAAACACTTTTGTTTCTATTCATTATGCACCTGAAGTCAGCCACATTAAATTTTGCATACATTACATTTGGCCAGTTTCCATCTTGATTTTTTACTTCCATGATCTAACAGAAATAAAGCATTTTTATTACTATTTAAATTATACAGCTCAGATAACAAGTGTGTACTGTATTTTATTTAATCTGTTGTGGTGATCCACTGTTCAGTATTGTGCACAATGGAACATTTTAACTACACAAATAAGGCAGGAAACAGCTAAAGTTCTGTCTGTCTGTGTAACTAATTAAGTTTACCCAGAGCTCCCATGCCTTACTTCTGTACTCACTGCTGGACAAAATAAGACTCAGTACAACAACAATGAATATGGACAAGATAAGAAATTGCTATTATATGGTATAGATATCATGGGATTACACTGAAACTATAAAAGTAATTTGTTTTTCAGAAAGAGACACAACTTTCCCTACAATATTATATAAATTTACTGATTCTAATTAGTGATTTACACCTCACAATCACTGAAAACATGCATGTTGTATAAATTATATAGAGGCAAAGATAGGAAAGCTGAACAAAGGGAAGACTTAAACTTGGAAAGGGCAAAGGTGAAAGTATATTTAAGCTGACCTGGTTGTGTTTTGTTCTCAAATAATTGTTAATTGAAGCAATAACAAAACACCAGAGGTTTAAATAGCATGCAGAGCAAACGCTCCGTTTATGTTGTAAGTGAATGCTGAGGACAGACAGACAGACAGACAGATAGATAGATAGATAGATAGATAGATAGATAGATAGATAGATAGATAGATAGATAGATAGATAGATAGTGGTGTGAAGAACTATTTGCCCCCTTCCTGATTTCGTATTCTTTTGCATGTTTGTCACACAAAATGTTTCTGATCATCAAACACATTTAACCATTAGTCAAATATAACACAAGTAAACACAAAATGCAGTTTTTAAATGATGGTTTTATTATTTAGGAGAAAAAATCCAAACCTACATGGCCCTGTGTGAAAAGTAATTGCCCCTTGTTAAAAATAACCTAACTGTGGTGTATCACACCTGAGTTCAATTTCCGTAGCCACCCCCAGGCCTGATTACTGCCACACCTGTTTCAATCAAGAAATCACTTAAATAGGAGCTGCCTGACACAGAGAAGTAGACCAAAAGCACCTCAAAAGCTAGACATCATGCCAAGATCCAAAGAAATTCAGGAACAAATGAGAACAGAAGTAATTGAGATCTATCAGTCTGGTAAAGGTTATAAAGCCATTTCTAAAGCTTTGGGACTCCAGCGAACCACAGTGAGAGCCATTATCTACAAATGACAAAAACATGGAACAGTGGTGAACCTTCCCAGGAGTGGCCAGCCGACCAAAATTACCCCAAGAGCGCAGAGACGACTCATCCGAGAGGTCACAAAAGACCCCAGGACAACGTCTAAAGAACTGCAGGCTTCACTTGCCTCAATTAAGGTCAGTGTTCACGACTCCACCATAAGAAAGAGACTGGGCAAAAACGGCCTGCATGGCAGATTTCCAAGATGCAAACCACTGTTAAGCAAAAAGAACATTAGGGCTCGTCTCAATTTTGCTAAGAAACATCTCAATGATTGCCAAGACTTTTGGGAAAATACCTTGTGGACTGATGAGACAAAAGTTGAACTTTTGGAAGGCAAATGTCCGTTACATCTGGCGTAAAAGGAACACAGCATTTCAGAAAAGAACATCATACCAACAGTAAAATATGGTGGTGGTAGTGTGATGGTCTGGGGTTGTTTTGCTGCTTCAGGACCTGGAAGGCTTGCTGTGATAGATGGAACAATGAATTCTACTGTCTACCAAAAAATCCTAAAGGAGAATGTCCGGCCATCTGTTCGTCAACTCAAGCTGAAGCGATCTTGGGTGCTGCAACAGGACAATGACCCAAAACACACCAGCAAATCCACCTCTGAATGGCTGAAGAAAAACAAAATGAAGACTTTGGAGTGGCCTAGTCAAAGTCCTGACCTGAATCCAATTGAGATGCTATGGCATGGCCTTAAAAAGGCAGTTCATGCTAGAAAACCCTCAAATAAAGCTGAATTACAACAATTCTGCAAAGATGAGTGGGCCAAAATTCCTCCCGAGCGCTGTAAAAGACTCATTGCAAGTTATCGCAAACGCTTGATTGCAGTTATTGCTGCTAAGGGTGGCCCAACCAGTTATTAGGTTCAGGGGGCAATTACCTTTTCACACAGGGCCATGTAGGTTTGGATTTTTTTCTCCCTAAATAATAAAAAACATCATTTAAAAACTGCATTTTGTGTTTACTTGTGTTATATTTGACTAATGGTTAAATGTGTTTGATGATCAGGAACATTTTGTGTGACAAACATGCAAAAGAATAAGAAATCAGGAAGGGGGCAAATAGTTTTTCACACCACTGTAGATAGATAGATATCAACTGATTACCAAGGGAAAATTCAATTGCTCCAGCAGTGACATAAAATATGAAGATACAAAACATCATGTACAAACCATTACATTAGTGCCATGAGTAAAACTACACTGTACGCATGATATAAAGTTGTGAACAGAGTAACAGAATGACTTAATTATTAACTTTGCTAAAGTGTTAAACTATTGTAATAATTAAAATTTTTGTTTTGCCTGCATGAGCTATACTACAGTTTACTACAAATTACTAAGAAATGTGCACAGCACCTGCATTCTATATTAATTATATGTCAATGCTCAACAAGTATCTTTAGAGAGTTCTGCATGAAGCTAATAGCTGGAACAAAAATATAAAATTTCTGTATTTTTTGTTAGATATAATCCACAACAAAGCCTTTCGGGGTATGTTTTAAACCTATTTGATAGTGAAACATACAAAGTGGCACTAAATGTATAAAAGTATTAAAAGTTATATCACACAAACTCAAGAATAACTTCAACATTCGATGGCATGATAAGGTACCCTTCAATATTTGTAATAAACGCAGGTTGAAGCAACATTACAAATGACCACATAGGACATTTTTATTTTTTGCATTTTCTGTATTACAACCCAACAATAGCTAAAATAGCTACTTAACAATGCATTACCCTGGCAAACAAGTTTAATGCAGAAAGCACTTTTAAAGCTTTGATCTCGAAAATTTTTAGTGTTGATTTAACAACTGTGTTAAATATCAATAAAAAGCAAGCAAGTGTGACACTGCTATAAACTATTTATAAGATGAAGGATGAAATGCTCAAGAGAACTTTTTTTTAGGCAGTAAAGAGAAAAGAACGGCGCTTGCGGCATTTGAAAGATATAAGGATAAATTCAAAATAATAATGTATTGTAGGTAATCAAAGAGTTTGATCTTACAGTGCTTTTATCATTTCCTCCTGCATTTTCTGCAAAGAGTCCAAAAGCAATGGAAGAGTACTATCATAGTAATGTTCCTGGTGTAGCTGAGCTCCTTTCACAGCCAATACATATTGATTGTGGAGATTATGAAGTTTCATCATGGCTTTATCATAGCGATCTCTTGCCTTTTCAGGTTCTTTTCCTGTAAAAAAACAAATTATGGGCATGTAAAATTTTAAAATTTACAGGTAAGTCAAACTCATGAAATCATTCACATATTTGCTACACATAATTGATGCACCAAATTTGTGCATTATTTCTATAAGGGTTCACATCATTTAATATGCTTTGCCTCCAAGATTATCATCTCTTGAAAAAACAGACTCAAAAACGTAAAACAAGGATGTTCAGCTCCAGTGTCTAGGGTAATACTAGAGTGGTGTACACGTTCACTTGCCGACAGACTAGTTTGTGTTTAAATTCAGGTTTCATTAAATTCTCATTTGCTAATTTCTGAAATATGTTATTTTTTACATTCATTTAGTTATTTATTTGTGTTACTTACACCACGTAGTTTGTGCTGATGGCCAAGAAAAATGTTTAATCCCATGTTATCATGCAGAAAGGGAGAAAAATAAAGTTTGAAATAATAGAACCTAATGGAGATCAGCACTATGAAAGAGCAATGTGAAAAACAACCATGAAAAAAAACAATTTCTTATATTTCTCATGTCTCATGATTCACGTCTGTTATCCAGTCATATTCTCAAAACTTGCAAAAGTGTGCATTTTTTGCTAAAATATTATTAATAATTACAAAAAAACAGCATACAACATAAAGAATACAGGCATTACCATTATACTGAAGACAGGACTCTTGACCAGTGAATGAGGGGAGGAGGCAAATCTTTAATTCAAAACCGTCAAAACCTAAGCAAAGAACTGGATAACAGATGTGAAATATGCAACACGAGTAATGTGAGGATTTTTTGTAATGAAAGTTTTTGATATTACTTGCCTCTGTACAGAGGTGGTTGCCATTAGGTTCAATTATATTGTTTTTTTTTTTTTTACCTCATTCTGCATGAAAACACAAGATTTAAAAATTTTCTTAGCCATAAATGCATAGTACATAAGGTGTGTAACTTATAAAAAAACATAATTTCTGGTGAAGTACTCCTTTAAAGTCTTATCAATTAATTTTTCTGTGTATGCAAAAAAAGTATAGTTTAAGGGTGGTTTTGAGTAAAAAAAAAATAGTAAATGATAAGCAACTTAAAACTGAAGACCAATAAAAGACACAAAACAAAGAAAAACAAGATTGGAATTAATGATTTATACTACCTTATGTTTTAAAGTGAAATAAAATATGGTCTCTCATGCTGCCTCCTATCTATCTCTAGTGATCCATATGAATACTTCTCTGCTATCTCCTACCATCCATTCATCCATTATCCAACCCATTATATCCTAACTAACTAGAAAAAAAAATTTGTTGCTTGTATTTCATTGATCAGTAATTTATTTCCATTGTCTAGGGAGCAATTATTGCAGATTCCTCAAATAAAACAAATTTAATGGGTGTTTAAGTATGAAAGAACCATGAATGCCATGGAATTAATTATTGCTATATATGCTCCAGTGCATTCAGGTTCTCCCAAGGGTGACATTTTAATTTGACAAACAGATATTGACTTGGATCTGCAACGTTATCTACTGTACAATGCTGATGGAGAAATGTAGTGAGCCAGTGGTAAACAAAAAGAAGAAAATTAAGACAACAATTTTGACAAGTTGCAATATTTTATTAAGAATTTCCAGATATCTATATATCCACATGTTGTTTTGGTGTTTTTATCTTCGCTCTGGCACCCATACTGCTGCTGAAACTTTTGCCAGGCGCAATGCTCACATCTGTAAGAGAACAGCGAGGGACAGGCTCCAAGCTGCTGGCCTTTTATCATGCCTACCTGTTTGAGACCTTCTCCAACAAGACCTGACCCAACAACAGGACAATACCAGGCTACACACAAATGTATCGGTAACAGCCGTCCTGGGGAATGAATTTTGCCATGCTGGCGCTATCTTTACCTGTGTTCTCTCTTGACTTTAAAGCCACAGAGCACCTTTGGGTTGACCTGTAATGCAATTTCCAGAGACATGACCTTCTGTCACTGGTGATTGGCTGACTCAGTCGGGTCCATCTGTAGGACTAGGTGACATCCCACAAATACGATTATTCAGAGGCTCATTGACTCTGTACACCGGAGGTGCTATCAGTGGCGTACTAAAGGAATATGAAACCAATGCTGTTAATGTTCACAGTTGTTTTATGGTATAGAGCTGTTTTGTTTTTCCAGAATTTTCATGTGCTTATTGTTATTTCAGTAATGAATTTCAGCCCAACAAACATTTTGGTGTTCCATTGCTATACAAGCTGCAAACAGGAACAATGGTCCAAAAATTAACTCCTGAGCAGGTAAAGACAAATTTAATGCAGAACACTCAATATTCCAAAAAAATATAATTAAAAAAAAAATATATGAAAAATACCTTTTACAATGGCTTCTTTGTATTTCTCTTTGGCACAGTTTGCATCTTTTGTTAATTGTCTATAAGCACCTTTTAATTTTTCCAAGTCATTTTTTGTCACCTGAAATATAAATGTGCAGATTAATATTAAAGTGTGTTCTGAAATATTTCCATCCATCCATTTTCCAACCCGCTGAATACATTTTGATTTTATTCCATAAAATTGCTTGTTTTATTATAGAAAAAGAAGTTACAGTACCTTTGATTTATGACTTTTGATATTTATGCAATCAAAAGTCACAGGTTATGGCTGTTTACATTTTCAGTTCTTTGTTTTAAACATAATTCTTTGCATAATTTTAAACACTAAACACACTGACTTGAAAATATATAATAAAGAGATGCTTTCTTTGAAAAGCTTTAAGTCATGGTCTTAATTTATCACTCCAGCATGTCTGCTTTTAAAAAGTTTATTTCACGAACACCACTTAACATTAATACATGTAACCTTAACTGTTTATTTTCTAAAATAAAACAATGTAAAAATTATAACATTCTGTAAAACTGTATTTACATTTATAAACAGATGAACCAACTGTTTAGAGAATTCACTATTGATGTAATTACTTTTTAATGTCAATAAATAGATATTATCTGATTTTAAACTTAACAAGTGACCAATATGGTGGTGCAATGGTCAGCACAAGGCCAACCTGGGCTTGGTCACTTCCTGTGTGTAGCTTGAAAGTTCTCCTTTGGTATATGTGACCTTTTTTCTGGATACTCAAGGCTACACTGGCCTTTTTATTGTTTTGTCATTTTCCACAGGTTCAAAGGTTCTTAAATGCCCATGCCATTTTAATTTCAAACACTACCTACTATGTGGAATGTCACATTTTATACAGTCACTATAATTTTTGTAACTGTATGGTTTGTATGTTTATGGAAAAAGTCATAACTGAGACCAAATAACAAGCAATTTTACTAGTGATGCTTTTATATTTGGTAACACGTAAAACACACATAAACAAAATCCAGTCACAGAACTTGACATAGAATGTAAAATGGTATCTGTTGATAATAATTAAGTTCCTTTCAGCCCTTCTTTTTCTAAACCAAGACTATACAAGCAGTGGTCAAAAGAATAAAACTGGCCTGCTAGGCATCTTTTACACATGTTGCATGTTGTATTTCTTGAAGCCTTTTTATCTGCAATACAATTAAGTTCCACCGTTGGACAATATCTGTATTCACGATTTGCTTCTCTGAATTTTCCTTATATGATCAATTTAATATCAAGTAAAACAAATATAGCCATTAACAGGTCCTACCTTAATGCACTAATTTCTGGAGAATACACCTTAGAGCTTTAGAGGTTGTGAAGTCATTAAAAGCATCCACAAAACACTAAAGCTCCCGTTTGTAGGGCCAGGACTGCAAGACTGCTCAATTTTCCTTGGTACATCATGAGTAATTTTTAAACAAATTCAGTTTAATAAAACAAAGATCTCCCCTCACCACTGTGTAACAGGCAAAAAAATACATAGTACTGTACAATGCACATACCTGGGTAAATTCCCTGAAGCTTCATTCCATGTATAGTATGAAGTAATTAAAGTGGTTTCAGTTCATTTTTAAAACTGGCACAGTAAAGCATCTTCACAGGTTTCATTTGACATCCAAAGAGGCTGACAAATAAATGGATATCATACTAATGGTGCCATTATAAAAACAATGAATATCGCACAGACGTTGCTCCAATCCTCTCCTATTCCTCCAACCCATCGCCACCTAGGGACCATGAAAAATGTTCCCATCCATAACTTTGACCCTAATCTCTAACCAAAGCCCACCTCCACCCTACTCCAGTCGAAGCCTCTGCATCTGATCCACGTTAAGCTGTTAACAGTGCATTTTTGTGCTAATGTTGTATTGCAGCTGAACACAGTGCACAAACAAGCACCAGGTTTGTTTAATTTGTAGCACGACATGCCAAGGCATTCTTCTATATGCATCTGCCAGCTTTTTCTCAACTATGCCCACAGCCATTTATTTTTAACACCTCATTCTATTGAAATTGCCTCTTCACCATCATGGCGATCACTGCACAAAAAGCAACTTGCTGATGATTGGTTGACAGTACAATAATATTAGGTGATTGGTTAAAATGTATCCAAAACAAAAACCCATGTTGTGGCTTTCTTATTTGGTTGTTGCAGCTTTACTGAAAATAGAATAAAAGGCAGTGAATCTTTTAACATATCCAAAAAGGTTTTCTAATGTATGCCCATAAGTACTGAAATTTAAATTAAACAGATATTTGGAAAATGTCTTTTTATTCAATAATAATTTGGAAACAAACTAAATATTTTTTTGATAGTAAAGTAACTATAGAAGAATATCTATCTATCTATCTATCTATCTAGACACCAACATGGAAAAAAACCTAACGTGACATTTAGTGATAATTGACTGATATACTGTAAAACATAAAAATAAAACCAACAAACTGTTTTAGTGAAACATTACTAAAAGCCATCCACTTCACTTCACTTTATCCTCCCTCTGCTTACCAAAATACATAAATGTAGCTTAGCTGTAAAGGAAACCGTTTTTACTTATACAGTGTACATATTTCTCTATTACTAAATGTCATCTCCACTTAATAAGACGGGAAAAGAAGGAAACCAGGGTGAAGTAAAATAAAATAAAAAAAATGTTATTTACATTGGCTCAAAACTAAAACAGAAACTCAAGCCCTTCCCATAACACTCTGCTTTCTTAAAGGTACAGACACCCAATGCCAAGTTGTGCGTGTCCGAGAATGCTGGAGATTGTACTTAATAGTCTTATAAAAACAGGCTATTTATACGATACATGAACACTCTGTTTAGATAGTAGCAGAATGCCTAAGATTGATATCCATTCCAGCCAGTCAGAATGTTACTAGCAGATTGACAATAATACAAAAAGATGCTCAAGAGAGATTGCCTTTCAAAATTAGAATTATTAATCTTGTCATTAAAACAAAACTGAAAGGTCTGTCAGGAAAAAGAAGGTTGAAACTTAAATAATGCTCCACAAAGCTTCACTACCTGGAACAGGCCTCAACTCAGTAAGTTTAATTCCCAATCAAATGGCCTGACTCAGGCTTTGTAGGCTCAAAAGGGATGTAGCCCCAAAATATCCTTTAAATGTTTTTCAGTGTCACAAAATTCTCCACCAAAGGAAGGTAACAGTAAACCCCAGCTGGTGCAAACAAAAGAATCTTCATAAAAGAAAGAATTATTTTAAAAATACCAAAAGAATGTAACAAAAGCTCCGCACTGCAAACTGCTAAAATTAAAAGAGTTGCCTAAAATGCAATACACAGTGAGTATATCCCAAAAACACAATCCAGTAGTCAGAATTCTAAAACAGAGCAAAAATAATCAGACAAGCAGAAAAGAAAAAGAACAAATAGAAAAAAAGTTCATTTGTCTCCAGGGGGAAATGTGCCTTTTCGCAGAAGCTCTTTAGATAGACAGACAGACAGACTCTAGTCTGAACACACAACAGAATGGCTAGAAAGGAAAACAAATTAAAAAGAAAAAACATGACAGTCTCAGTGAGGTATAATATTAGCGTAATACTGTTAGTATAAAGGAGCCCCCATCGCGTTTTTGACAGACTTCTGCTGAATGATTCATTGGCTGAAAGTCCTCAGTGTTAGTGCGTCAGAGAGAGGAAGTGCAGCATTGTTCATAATGGCACTCAGTTTTGTTTTAAATCCCCTCCTTTGCCAGCACCTCCAGGAGGCCACAGTGCATCGCATAATTGAGTCTGCCCTTTAATTTGGTTGTTGATTCAGTGGGCATCTCTTGAAGTGATGTTACCAGCTCAGCACATCACACTGTAGAAAATTTCACTGGTCATCACAGAATTATAGAAGATGTGAAGATTGTCATTTCCCACATTAAAGGAATGCAGTCTCCTAAGCACTCCTAAAGCACTTTGAGCTACTTTTTGTATGAAAATGTGCTATATAAATAAATGTTGTTGTTGTTGTTGTTGCTAAGAAAAAGAGCCTGCTCTGCCCTTTTTTATATAGTTCCTCTGTGTTACAAGACCAGTCCAATCTGTCATTAATGTGGACTCCCAGGTACTTGTAGGAGTGGACCACCTCCAAATCCACTTCCTAAGAATTGACCGGACCTAGAGGCTCTTTGATGCAGCAAAAATCAACAACCAGTTCCTTTTTTTTGTAATGTTAAGTTGCATACAATTGTTTCTGGACCAAGAAACAAAGTTCTCCACCTGATTCCCCCTGATCAATACACCCCATAACTGCAGAGTCATCTAAGAATTTCTGCAAGTAATATGACTTGATGATATACTGTATTTATAGTCTGAGGTGTACAGAGTGATGAGAAAAGCAAACACAGCTGTTCTTTGTGGTGCTCCAGTATTGCTCACACCCGTATCAGAAACACAGTCCTTGAATCTCATAAACTGCAGTCTGTATGACAGGTAGTCCATTATCCAGGATACCATAGACGGCTCTGCCTGCATATCTCTCAGCTTACCACTTAAAAGGGGTGGCTGAATGGTATTGAAAGAACTGGAGAAATGACAAAAAAAAACAATCCTCACAGTGCTCCTAGCTTTGTCTGGGTGAAAATAAGCCTTCTGGAACAGATACAGTAATTGCACCCTCCGCTCCAATTTTTGTCCAATAAACAAAATGTAGTGGGTCCAGGTAGTCTACCACAAGAGGACTCCTATAGTCCAGTGTCAGACTCTTAAAGGTCTTCATTATGTGAGGCACAAGTATCACTGGTCTGTAGTCATTAGGAGAAGAGGTGCTTGCATTCTTTGGAACAGGAATTATGCAGCATTTTTTGCACAGCAGCTGCACTTTCTGGAGTCTATATTACTGGGGAACTACAATACTTATAACTACAAATGACTTCAACAATAAATCCCACTGAACTGCCGGTCTCCACAGCCTGTATAGGGCTGGGGCAATTACTACATAGAAATGGACAGGTGACACCTTGGGGTTCAACCAACAAGGAAGATGGAATACACTCACTTTTAAAGAGACAGCACATCAATACATAATCACATATGAAACCAAAAAAATAATATAAAGTGTAATATAAAGGTGCTTGTAAAAGCACAGACTTTTATTTTTCTTCACCTGTGGTGCACGTCTTCCCCTTGAACCCCCACAGGTAATACACAGTCCCACAAGCACTTAACTCCACAAAACACAATCCTCTGGCACCACCACTCCTCCCAGGCAACCTCATCCTCTTCCACCCGATTCTGGCTCCTGAGTAGTGGCTGCAGGCTTTTTTTGTAGCCCGCCTGGAAGTGCTCCAGGTGGTAATTGACCTAATTAGGCTGCACTTCCGGGTGTGGGTGCATTCCAGCCCATAGAGGCTCGTTAAGCCATGCAGCTCCTCCGGGTGGTGGCCATGGATCCCAACAGGTCTGAGTCCTGAAGTCCCACACCTGTGACCCCGATGTAACCCAGGAGGGCTGCCACCAAGCATTCCGAGGAATGTAGAGTGCATCCCATGGCTGCTCCCCCAGATCTAGTGTTGAAGGGGCATCCCGGCCGGCCATCACAAAAGACATGAAAAATAATAACTCAAAATAAACAAAAACAATAATAAAACATAAAATACACATTAACTACTTTTTGAAACAGGGCAGGTTGAAATGACATACCTTGCACATTTCTAATTCAATTTGCTGATGAAAGCTCTGGTAACTCTTCTTGACTTGTTGCTTGTCTTTTATCATTATTGTCAACCTATGAAGGGGTCCTGAGTTAAGATCCTCAGCGTGGGATTTCATAATCTTGCTTAACTGCTCTGTTTGTTGAACCATTTGTAACCATGACTGAAGAAGATGAAAAGAAAACAGAAACAAGCTCAGACATACTGTGCTTTCCTCTTTGAGCTTTTAAGCACATTCTTACCCACAAAGGTATAGCAGTAATATAATGTGATTTCCTCGCAACAGTATGACCTTAAAAGAGATTTCTTTAACATAATAACCTTGCTGTATTAAAATTTTGAAAATCTAACAACATTAAAAGTAAGCTCCTTTCAACATTATCCTAAACATGCAGATTAAATGGTTGGTATAGGGAGACTGCAAAAGCAATTTCTTTAAAAAAAAAAAAAACGTTGACAAGACATTTTCTTTATTTAGAAAAAAGGACATGAGTTTGTTATAATGAAACCTTTCTACCTCATACAGGCCTGTTATGAGATGATGCAGGGTAAAGGCTGATTTACCTATGTAACTGTATTAAACTAAAATATAAAAAGAGGAACAATTTTAATTGCATGATGCAGAATAAGCACGTGAATGTGGGTTTATTGTAAGAATAAGTTTGAGTAAGATTTTTATGACCTGCCACATTCTTTAAAAACTTTTACACAAAGCCATGAACTGATTTTGACCTAACTCATTAGGAAAAGAAGAACTAAATACAGCGGTGCCTTGGTTTGTGAGCATAATTTGTTCCGGAAAACATGCTTGTATTCAAAGCACTTGTATATCAAATTTAATTTCCCCATAAGAAATAATGGCAACTCAGATGATTCGTTCTACCACCCAAAAATATTCATATAAAATCCATCCATCCATCCATTTTCTAACCCGCTGAATCCGAATAGGGTCACGGGGGTCTGCCGGAGCCAATCCCAGCCAACACAGGGCACAAGGCAGGAACCAATCCTGGGCAGGGTGCCAACCTACCACAGGACACACCCACACACCAATCACACACTAGGGCCAAGTCAGAATCGCCAATCCACCTAACCTGCAGGTCTTTGGATTGTGGGAGGAAACCGGAGTGCCCGGAGGAAACCCACGCAGACACGGGGAGAACATGCAAACTCCACGCAGGGAGGACCTGGGAAGCGAACCCAGGTCCCCTAACTGCGAGGCAGCAGCGCTACCACTGCGCCACCGTGCCGCCCTTCATATAAAATGATTACTACAAAATATAAAGTAAAAATAAATAAAACAAATTAACATGCACTTTACCTTTGAAAAGAATCGTGGCTGGTGTGAGGGAGACAACAGAGAGGAAAGGAAGAGGAGGAGGAGGGTTACTGTGTGGGACGACTTTCACTCTAACTAACGGAATCACTGCTATCCATCTGCTCACTGGAATCTTTTTCTTTTTATGCGACTTTAACAAGGGACCTATCCAATGACAGTTGTTTTTGCCTGAAGAGTCACTACACTTGGACACAAAATAAAAAAAAATACTTTACGCTCTGTAAGGTTTCTAAACTCTTTTGGGACTCCACCCAACAGGACGACACATGGAAGAGCGTCCCGAAGCAACTGCAAGGCTTTGAAGCCTTTAAAGCCGACAGTCGGATGGGAGATAACGTCATCTGATCCTGAATATCCTTCCATTGCAACAGAGAAAATGGCAGTTTCTACACAACAGACCCCCACTCTTGAACTGGTTTTTGCCATTGACTTCCTTCATCTGTTATGTAGCGTAAGCTGTTATTAATCAAAGCTAAGTGACTTCTTTCCGCCGTATCACTAAGGGAGGGGTATCACCTTTTTATATCATATCTATATAGTTTCGGGTTATGTAACACACCGCAATCACGAAAGAACTCATTCCCATGGGGGCTAGCACTCTCTGCTGGATACAGAGTATGTGTGTAAATTACAAAATACCATGAGATAGTGCCTGTTATAGACAAGTACAATATAAAATAAAGGTTGCTTGCTTGATATCGTAAATATATATATTTGGCTTTCTAGGCCAGATGAGTTGAAGGGAATGTTCACACATATTCTTGTTTATTATAGAATTGTAATCACTGCAAACCATCTTTGCCTTCTCTACTGTCCATGAGGGTGAATTTTCTTTAGTAGACGGAATATTCTGTCACCAATTAGTACAAGGTGGTGCTAATTACTGTGTTTCTAGAGTAAAACAGAAAAGACCAGCTAGTACACAACTTTCAGATTGCAGTTAACCTTAAAAGGAAGAAGCAAGGAAAAAGTGCAATTGTCAGAAAGCCTAATGGCTTTCAATCTTTCTTCTACATTCTTTTCCTTCCTATCTCTGTGAAAGCAGCACAGCTGCAAAGTCATTCCTTTTAAAGTATAATCTATTACGACTGTGTCAAATAATAAACTATAGACTCATTTTTCATAGAGTTCAGCCGTAATTCTAAACAAACAGTATATAGAGTGTGATTCTGTGCACAGGGTATACTATATAAAATAAAGTTGATTGATTTCAGTATAGTTAACTAATTTCAGTTCCTAAACCTACTTTTAAAGGATTTCATTGTTTTTACTCTGCATCTGCCTTTAACACCACATTAATCATGAAGGCTGTCATATTCAGTTAAGTGCCAGTTTGGCAATACAAAGCAGTCAATTCTCTGTACAAAACCCATCCTCTCCCAAAATGTTAAACATAGCCAACATCTTTCACTATAACAAGCTCCTAAAGCTGCTAAACATTTACTAAATTTTACTGTTCTCCATGCAGTATTTTCAGTGTGAGATGTCAGTGGATATAAGCTTTCTGTTCCCCAGATAATTGTTTCAATAGACACATTGCATATTTAAGCTCCATAAAACAGTCACTTGCCTTAGAAGTATTGCTGATGTAATCCACTTGAGTAGAGTTCTCATGCTTGTCTACTTGCTGGATGATATTTTGAAGAAGGGAGGCATATTCTTTATCACTTTTCACTCGTAATGACATAAACTTTTTCACAGTTTCTAGAAGTTTTATCTCCCAGTCTTGCAGCTTTAGCAGTGCTTCATTAGAATTTCTAAGGTCCCTTCCAAATCCCATTTTCCTTAAGGCACAAATCTTCCTGTAAAATAGGAGGTAAGACTTAAGTTTTAATTCATGAGAAGTTTTATGACTACTACAACCTAAAAGCAGAGCACTTCTGCTTTAAGTATTCACTTCTGTTAAAAGGAGTAGTCAAACCTTTTAAACATACATTATTATAATGGCTTTCATTTCCTTTCGGAACCTACAAAGTTAATTTTAGGTGAAAGAAGATGCAGGCAGATGTGCTCATTTTCAAAACCCTTTATCTCTTTGTAAAGATCCTCATACATTTTGTATGATTTTGGTGATGTTAAGACAATGTTGGTTAAACCATGTATTGTGGCATTTGTGTGGCTCTTCTCATTCAAAAGGAGAGGAACAGGGGAAGGCTTAAGAAATGGGAAGTTGCTGCTCAAAAGTGCATTGATGGGCACTGAGAAGTAACAGACCACACAGGGAACAAGAGTTGCACATTAGTATGTGCTCTAAATAAAAATTTAATGTTTCATTTTTTATTTAAAAAACAGTCTGTTTATTTATACATGACACATAAACATACCATTATGCAGTACAATAATACAGTACTTGGTCTCATGCCAGCACTTCTTTGAATACAGGACCCTTAGTGAGCCTATACATATGGTTACCATTTAGGTACTTGCTAATCAGTTATTTCTAATTTACGTTCATGCTAACAGTACATCCTTTCTGGTTCATGATACTGTCCTGTGCCCAGCACCTGTGGAATATGGTCTGTCCCCTCGCTCACTCAAACTCAACAACCCTGAATTGGACTATGTGAATTTGTGAATATAAGTTACATTGTGCTAGGAAACAAAAAAGAAACGTGACAATTAAATTGACAATAACATAAAAACATTATTAATGTGAACAGACAGTTTTTCCCAACATACAGTTAGCTCATCTTTCCTTGTAAACCTAACAGCAAAACATAATATCTTCAGGTCCAGTTTTGAAGTTTCCCAAACTACTGATATCGTCCTCATTACTTGTTAATTCATTACACTTATGATTTTCTTAGTGAAGAAAAACTTTCTAACATGTGAGTGAAACTTTTTCAGCTTCAGCCTGTTCTCATGTGTCCTTATTGATGAATTATCTTGTTTTATGTAACAGATGGAATCAACTCTACACGTTACCTTCATAATTTTTAAAATTTCTATGATGTTTCCTCTATATCTCTGCTTGGATTCACCATTTTCAATCTTTCCTCAAAGCTCATAATATGTAATCAGTCTAGTGGCACTTCTCTGGACCTTCTCTTCACAAAGTGTTCCAGATACTACTGGTGTGGTTAGCTTAACAGTAATGTCCCCTGGCTTGTACATAATAAGATATCCTATTATTATTCATAATTGCTTCTACACATTGCCTGGATTTGGACAGTGTCCATTAAACTATGCCTCCCAAGTCCTTCTCATAACATTTATTTTCAAGTTTCATAACCCCATAACCTCCATGAACTTTAATGCAAATTAATGTTAAATACTAGATCTGAGTTCTCTTCAGGTCCATCTGTAATGATTCTTCTTGACTTTAGGGTATCTGCAGTGCCATGCAGGTCATTAAAAGTCTTAAAGGTCACTACTATTCATCTTTTTTCGGCTGCTCCCAGTAGGGGTCGCCACAGCAGATCTTCTTTTTCCATGTCTTCCTGTCTTCTGCATATTGCTCTGTCACACCCATTACCTACATGTCCTCTCTCACCACAGTCATAAACCTTTGCTTAGGCCTTCTTGTTTTCCTCTTGCCTGACAGCTCTATCTTCATCCTTTTCTCAATATACCCAGCATCTCTCCTCTGCACATGTCCAAACCAATGCAATCTAGCCTCTCTGACTTTGTCTCCCAACCATCCAACCTGAGCCCACTCTCTAATGTACTCATTTCTAATCCTGTTCATCCTCGTCACGCACAGTGCAAATCTTAGCATCTTTAACTCTGCCACTCTGGTCAGTGCCAGATCTCCAACTCATATAACATAGCTGGTCTCACTACCATCCTGTAGACCTTCCCTTTCATTCTTGCTGATATCCATCAATCACAAATTACTCCTGACACTCTTCTGCACCCATTCCACCCTGCCTGCTCTCTCTTTTTCACCTCTCTTCCACAATCCACATTACTCTGTACTGTTGATCCCAAGTATTTAAACTCATCCACCTTCGCCAACTCTACTCCCTGCATCCTCACCATTCCACTGAACGTCTTCTCATTCACACACATGTATTCTGTCTTGTTCCTACTGACCTTCATTCCTCACCTCTCTAGAGCATACCTCCGCCTCTTCAGGGTCTCGTCAACCTGCTCCCTTCTCTCGTTACAGATTGCAATTTCATCAGCAAACAACATATATCAATTAATTCTAACAAGGTTCTTGTCAGTGTAACACTGAGCAAGTTTTGTACCCATCTACAACTAATTTTGGATTATTTATTTTAATTATTGAAGCACAATCTCCATGTGGACTGTTCACTAGGACTTCTCAGGTGTTGCTCAATCTTTTATATAATAACTGCCTTTATTAATTTACCCAGTAAACAAATTAAGGTTATATATATATATAAATATACACACACAGTTTTACTCTGTCCTGGATATGACTTTAAACTGCATCCCCCCTGCTCGCATTATAAGGGTGGGGAGGGGGGCCCTCAGAAGCCTCATCCCTGGAAGAGTCAAAACTGCAAGAGAGCCAATGGGGTCAGTCCTGTTGGGGATCGGAACTGGAGTGGTGCTAGGGAGTCACCTACTGCATGTCAGCTCTCTGCTCACAATTTGTGGCAGTCTATCCAAGTAGGTGTGTGAAACATCTCGTCTCTCTGGCATGATGATCATCTTCTGCTGCTATTGGAGCTGCTTGGTAAACGCTGCATTTCAGTGGCATAACTCCTTGAGGTATGTAGACCTGGGACTGGATAAATTTCTGTATGTGGGTACAACTTTTATTGGTCTGGTCATTCTGATGGCTGTCATACTCAGGGAGTAGCTGTTGCTGTGGCTGATGTCACTTCTATCAACAAGCGTATTATGAGACTCAGAATAAGGCACTCTCTGGGTGCCTTGTCTGTTGTCTCTGTGTATGCTCCAACCACGGTGAGTGATATTTCAGTGAGGGAGACATTTTATTTGCAACTTCACTCAGAGGTTGATGGGTGCCTGTGAGGTGACATTTCGTTGGTCATGGGTGATTTCGATGCGACCACTGGCGCTGACAGAGCTGGCTATGAGTATTGTGTCAGTCTCCATAGGTCTGGTGACCGTGGTGAAGTGGTTCCATTTTCCTTGACTTTGCAAAAGGTCAGGAGCTGCGGATCACTGGATCCTGGTTCCAGTGCCCTGAGCCAAATCGTCGGACTTGGTACTCCAATACTGGTGGTACAGTAAAGGAGTTTCATCGCATCCTCATGGGCAGACGCTGGAGGCTCCTACATAACTTCCAAGTCTGCATAAGTGCAGAGTTTGTGAATTCTGACCACAGACTTCTGGTTGTTGCTCTGAAGATCCAGCTTATGTCCAGTGGGCTGCCACTTACTAGAAGAATGAGGCTGGACCTGGCCAGACTCCAAGATCAGGCTGTTTCTAATGAGTTTGCACACAATTTATGTGAGGAACTTACAGACTTGGGTGCAACTGCTGATCCTAATGTCATGCGGGAGACCTTCTGCGACAAGACACTGAAGGATGCTGAGGGCTGTGTTGGTGTTACCAGTGTTCCTAGAAGGAGGCGTTTCATCTCACAGGGCACCCTGGATGTCATCAAGAGGAGTCACAGTGCATGACTTGATGGCAACTATGGTCTATACCAGGAAATGAGAAGGATGGCTGCGAGGGCTCTGAGGGCAAATAAGGAGGCATTTGTTAGAGGAAGTGACATGCCATCTATGGTCTAAGTGACCCACATCCTGCTTACAGAGGAATCAAAGCATTACACACATCTGAATCGCAGTTATGGCAGGTGATGGAACTGTCCTTACGAATGACAATGCAGTTGTGATCTGCTGGGCTGGCTAATTCTGAGCATGTCTGCCTGGGGGTTTGCCAACCTGGATCCTGTGCTGTTTCGTAGAGTGGTGCTGCCCAACCTGTCCTGATCTGACCAGTTTGTAGTAAGACATTATTCTTAAACAAATTGATTTGGGGGGTGGTCTTTAGGGGATTTTAGGCAGACCTTCAATTCAAAAGCTCAATATTAAGAAAATGTGCCTTTCCTGTATATATTATATTTCCTGATGTAAGTGTTAATAACATTTAAACATTTTGTAGATTTTCAGCATACAAATGGATAACGAACATTTGAATTATACAACATGAGTTACGTGAGAATTTTTATTCTTTTTCTATGAATGTTTTCACATTGTTAACCACTGTCCAGCGTTGGTCAATGTTGGGTCCCATTCTTTTAGAATCTTTGTTATGTATTTTTTCCATGAAAATATGAGATTAAAAATTACCCTTAAACTATATGGGATTATTTAAAAAATAAAAAATGATAATTTTTGAGTGGAATATACCTTTACTATTAATGCTCTGTGTCTTTAAATTTTCCACTATCCCTTACGTTTTGTGCGCGGAACCCCAGGACTTCATTGCCGCCGGGATCCACTACCTTTAGACTGAAGTCAAAGATAAGGTTCTAGCTTTGGTTCATTGAGTGTGTTGGAGATTTTGTAATTATTGTTCTCTTTGGATTTTCTGTTTTTTTTTTTTTTATGTTTTCGCTTCTGTTTTTAGATTTTACTCTTATATCACATATTGGGATTTGTTCACTTTGGATTAACTTGTTAGGTAAGTTCTTTTTGACTTACTTTTGCCCTTTTCACAATTTTTGTATTATTGAATAAAAAATTAATTCTTCATTTCATAAAGAATCATTTTTTAGACTTGTCTCATCTAGCCATAGGTTATATAGTTCCTCTCCTTAGAAGGACATTTTGGTGTATTTTTGAACTTTTAAACCAGGGCCCCTTTGTAGACCTCAGCAAGCCAAAGCCTGTATGTGGTTTTTAGGGGCTGGCTGTCCTGAAATGAAGTCATACCTGTGCAAACTGGTGAAGGACCTGGCCTGCTTTCAGTTAACGGTGCACTTATTCATCACATTCGTGTGTTCACTACACAAATTCTAAAGTGAATACATTCACTAGTTATAGTAAAGTTATAAACATATTTTCATACAGCTTATATTAGTGTAGAAAATTGTAAATCAAACAGACATTTAAGCTTCACCAAGCTTTCAAATCTAATCTTCAGTCCTTGACTTGTAAATATCTATAATAAAACAAAGTATTCAAAGTGTAAGAGTATTCTGGATGGTTTCCCAGATTCTAGGGTTAGGTAAAAGCTGCTGATGCAAAGCTAAATTGATAAAATGGCTGCAATTCAATTTCATCACATATAATCTTGGTTAAAAAATATGCTGCTAAGAAAACAGAGTCAGTGGACAATGCAAAGCAGACATAAAATAAGAGGTAAAATATCCATCACAATAGCAAACTACAACACCAATATAAATGTTCTGTATTCAGAATGAGAAAATAACACTTTTGTAAGATTAAAGATGACTCATTCTCTTTGAATTGAATATTACACTTACCCTGGTAAAACTACAAGTACCTGTAAACAAATACTTTGCATTTATATCTATACCTTTTAGCAAATATCCTCTGGAGGAAATACTTACAAATCACACAAAATGGATGATCCTTGAAGAATTCAGACTCGGGCTGCAATAAAATTTTGCATTTCACTTGTCAGCCTTCCATCCTTGGCATAACTCCTACATGACATTTGCCATCTACCATAACATCCAATGCATCATTTGCCTCTGGCCACACCTTTTGCATCACTTCATGAAAGAATAACTTACTTTGTATAAGGAAGCTCTGCCTAGATTTTTCTTCACTAGTGTGTATCCTTCCATTTTATGAATGAGCTCATTCAGTTCAAAGTCCTAGAGAACCAGCAATTATCCTCAAGTTATGAAATGCAAGGCAGTGAGAAACCCTTCACAAGTTACATGTTCATCACAGGATATACCCCTTCATACATGCAGAATAGCTCATACTCAACCACATCAAAGTTGCTAAAAAAAACTAACGCATGCCTTTTAAGATTAGAGAAAACCCATATAGACACAGGGGAGAAACAGGCAAACTCTATATAGACTTAATTAATATAATACAGTAATCCTGCCTGAAAGAAAAGAATACTTAGTTCAAATCCAAAACAACTGTGATGTTTTCACATTTAAAAATAAACGGGAAAACAAATGATTTGGTGGCATGCAGTTGAAACAGGTGATGCTGTAGTCTAATTGCCTTTATTGGAATTGGAATTGAATTCAAGTTCCCAGGCAAAACACCTTCCATGTGAAGTATGCCTGTTTTCCCAGTACTCACAAAAATCCTTCCAGCTAAAGAGGACTTTCCATTACTTTGACTGGATTCTCTAAATTAACACAATGAAAGTTGGTTTAGGCCTGCGGATAAGGTCACACAGTGATAGAATGTTGTCCCATGCTGCCCAGCACGTATAACCAACAGGATAAGCCTTGGTATCCTGGCAGTCCAACAACAGGAAAACACTAGTAAAGACAATGGAGTGAACAAGTGAAATTTTTATACCTGCTACATTCATCAGGAAATCAGAATTTAAATCAAAAGCCCTTTCTCTGGTATTTTCATAAAATATGTACGATTACATTTTGCTGTCCTCACTGTAACCTCTAGCATGCTCACTGAAGCCATTTTGCCCTCAGCTTCAATACAGTCTTTCATTTGTCTGTCAAGAAAAAGTGCTTTGGTTTCCCAGCTCCCTAAAGCTATAATTTGCACTTGTTCACATTTACTGAAAATTCATAGGTTGGTACAGCATATGGTTAGTGAAAATGAATACTAGAGAGAAGCCTACAGGATTTCATAGTAGAAACTGGTTATTTGTGGCACAATGTACAGAAAACCTATTAAGGATTCATTTTTAAATTTTGTAAATTAAAACAATATGTATTATAGAAGTTCAGAACAAAAACAAGCACAGTATATAGAATACAAAACCATTAGAGTTCTTACTAAGTGCCAATGATACTTTATAAGTAACCAATGTGCAACAAAGCCCCGTGAAGAGTATGATGTAGCGATGTGTGACTTGACTAGCTTAATTCGCTCAATTGGACCTTAACCAAGCAAGACTGTAGAGGGCCACTAACAAAGATGCTGCAAACGTCCAAGAATTGTACCAGTAGATACTTAGCAACCAACCTATTATGTTTAAACTAGCGCTTCCCGTGGCTTATGTTTATATTCCTTTTTTATGCCTTTTTAGTTCATTCTTAATTCTTTAATTATTACTGCTTGTGCTAATATTGTTATTTATGTTTATTGTTTATATATTAAAGTATTTTTGTTTACTGTTTAGTTTCTGTATGTGAGACTCTGTTCTACTGTGTTCCTTTTATATGGGTGGTTCCCCAAAAGACAAGGGCACCTGTTCATTTCCCTCTAGGATGTCCCCCAGTTCTAAAACGACTGAGGAGATAGGCAGCTAAATGCAGTGCATTGTATTCACTGGGCATTGGTGAGTTCTTTTGTGTTTTTGCTTATTCTTATTATTAGATTACTGTTCCATCTTGCTTTGTTTGTTGACAACTATATCTGGATTGTGTAATGGGTCTCTGTTTGTTACTGGAGTGCCCCCTTTTACACAACTCTTTCCTATTCTTTGAGTTTTATTTTGATATACAAAGGATCTTTGAAATAATCCTTTTATTTATAAACATTCTTTGTTTGCCCTTTTTGTTCTCCTGGCCAAGGGTTTACAGTCATCCCTTCTTTCTTTAACTACGCATTTTGGTATATTCATTTTTATTTAATTTAATTTTTTTTTTGAAGTTTTATTAATTTTATTGCAATTATTCCATACAAATCAATCAATTTTTACAAAAAATAAAATTGAGTTAAGAACAAGTCGACCCCCACCCCTGAGAGAGACAGCAAGGCAAACGGTGTAAAATTTAAGGCTTGTAAACACACCTAAATTAATAAGTTTGAAAACCCAATAGAGATGAATGCAGAAGACAAAGAAATACAGAAATAATTGCTTCCTCTGTGCTTTAAAAGCTTATTTTAAAATATCACTGATTAGATCCTGCCATGTTTTGAAAAAAGTCTGTACAGATCCTCTAAATGAGTATTTGATTTTTTCTAATTTCAAATAGTATAAAACATCGGTTTCCCACTGACTTAAAACAGGAGAGTTTGGGTTCTTCCAGTTTAGCAGAATAAGTCTGTGTTCCAAAAGTGTAGTGAATGCAATCACAGTTTGGTTGTCCTTCTCCACTTTAAACCGTACTGGAAGAACCCCAAAAACAGCTGTTAATGGGTTAGTAGGGATTGTGAGTCCAAGGCTGTCTGAAAGGTAATTAAACATTTTGGTCAAGAATAATGTTAATTTGGTGCAGGCCCAGAACATGTGACCCAGTGAGGCTGGGAATTGATTGCAGTGTTCGCAGGTTGGATCATGCCCTGAAAACATTTTGGAGAGTTTTAGTCGAGACAGATGTGCTCGTTGTATAATTTTGAGTTGTATTGTATGCTTTGCGCATATGGAGCTTGAGTGAATTCTCTGCAGTGCTACTTTCCATTCCTTTTCTGATATATTAATTGAGAGATCTTTTTCCCAGTGTCCTCTTGGATCTTTGAAAAGGAGGGATTGTAAAATGATTTTATATATTGCAGAGATGGAGTCTGAGTCCTTGAGATTGAGCAATATTTTTTCCAGCATGGATAAGGGTGCGAGATGAGGAAAATCGGAAAGGTTCTATTTAACAAAGTTCCTACTTTGAAGATAGTGAAAGAAATGTGTAGCTGGAATGTTAAATTTGGAATGTAATTGTTCATAGGATGCAAAGACGTTGTCTATATAAAGATCTCTAAGCAAGTTAATCCCAAATTTTTTTCCAGATATTAAAAACTGCACATGTTCGCGAAGGTTGAAAGAGGTAGTTCTCTTGCAGTGGTGCCACAGATAAAGCATTTTGGTATATTTAAATTAGAAGTACATTTTAGCCCAAGTAGGTTGAAGAAAGTTAGTCTTGATGGATCTCATGTTGCCTTTTACTGTACCCACTCTGGGTAGGCAGGTGGAGATTCTGACCATTTTGTAGGTGTTATATCACTTTGGCCATTTAGGAGGAGCGGATCATTATACAATTGGAGTGAGAAACACATCTTGTACTAAAGAATGATTGATTGTTGAAGTATATAAAGCCAGCTGGATCCAATGCAGGTGAAACACAGCTGTAAACAACCTGACAATGAGAGATAATTTTAGCAGCTTTTCTAAGTAGGAATGCTAAGCTGATGACATGTAAGGACCAACTGCACATCTCACCGTTGTACTAGATTAATAGCAAGTATATTAAAATTATAATTCTACTTTAAATATTTTTTACATTCCAGAATAATGTAAGTATTTTTAGAATTTTTCTGCCATTAAGGGATCCACAATGGTGGCAAGGAAAATGCAACACAAGTTTCAAACTAAATGGCTACTTTTACTTGTATTTAGTGTATGGCTGAACCCATTATGCCATTTTCATTGCAAAATAAAATATACAAAATGGCTCAGGATCTTTTGAAACATAAGCACGTGGCAGATGGCTCAAATTTTACTAAAAATAACATGTTAACAGCAACACATTCTTACACTGACATACATTTACTGCCAAATTTAAGTTGGCAAACACCAATTTACGGTGCTCGTTTTGAAGAGAAAAGAGTATACGTATATCAGTACTACAGGCAGCACACATTTGGGTAGTATGGGAGCAACCGAGATGCAGTCTTCAAAAGTGTATCGAGTGCATCAATGAATGATTTAATTACTGCAGCTAGGATTATTTCTGTACTAGAGCTAATCTGATCTGTTTTTTGAGACACCATGATATCAAAACAACAAAGACAATTTTAATAGGTACTGTATTCTAAAATAATTAGAAAGAAGGCAAAGACCTTATTAATCAGCTAATGTTTCCTGAATGTACAAATGCTGACATAATCTCAAAACACAAATGTCATGTAAATAACAAAATGGACAAAATTAAATAAAAAAATAAATGCATTGTGACATATGAGAATAAATAAAGAACAACAAAATGTGACCACTGGGCATGTCATGAAATATATGTATTTTTTTTTTCTTTATGTATGTATTTAATTATTTCTTAATTTATTTATTTCCATGATACCACATGCACCATGAAATACACTTTAAAAAACCGTAATTTTCACCCATCAACATACAGGGCTTAGTGATTGGTACAGTAATTCTAAGAAAACCACCTGTAGGAGCTAGGAACTATAGGAGCTATGAACTACGGGATCCCCAAGGAATGCTCAGGTTGTGATTACTGAGTCTACAATGGATATGAGTGTGAGAAAAAGTTCCCAAGAATTACCGTGTAAAGAAGCTACTTCAAAATTACAACAGACTGCAAGTGTCTGATGTAAATGTGGCAACTGAAGGCCATGCACTCTACTGACAATTCACCCATCAAAAACACATACTCACCAAAGTCCATCCTTTCAACTTTAACAGTTTTTTTTTTTCAGACATATTTAATATTACATCAGCATCTCAAATATAAATAAACGAACAAATAATTTAAGGATCTGTGTGTGTCTCTGTATCTTTGCATCCAGCTGGTTGTTAGGTTTCTGTTATATGCCATTTAGTGTAGTAGTTGTAAAAGCATTGCTAATGTCTGTGATGTGCCATCTGTTGAAAAGAAAACTGCAATGGATTTTATTACTACATGCATTAATACTTTCCAATAGGTGGTGAACTGCAAATATTAACACTGAACACGTCCAACAGAGAGTAACTCCTGGACTGACAGAAATTAGCTTATCCACCTTATTAAAAGGACTAGTCTCTGTGTAAGCGCGTGTGTCAGTGCATCTGTATGTCTGTCTGGTTGTTAAAGTTAAGCAGAAAAATATAATATAGGGAAAAAACGTACAGAAGAACAGTCAAGAAATCAACGAGGTTGACATGACCAGGCTTAAGTTGCTAAACCAGGCCAATGTGGTAGCGACCATTGCTGTATTTTCCCAGCAAAACACTTCAACTATAAGAGAGGCCAGTTTGGTAAGCAAGGATGAGAGAGAGAGGCAAAAATGGGAAGTTTTGTTTGAAGAGGAAAAGGCCGTCGTGAAGGAAAGGTTTGCATTATTATACCAGACCAAATGAGCAACCCACATATCCAATAAAAAAAATGACATCTATGTTGATTATTTTGATTTCAACCTGTCTTAGATGAGTAGCACATTTAGTAAATATGTAAAGAAATAAGCAACAAAAATACATGTACTTTTGTGACAATAACTTATGCTAGCATATAATTTTTTTAGTATTTATTTATTCCCATTCACAATATATTTTCTTACTTGCATATCATTCATTTATTTAATTTTGCCTACATAGTGATTTGAAAAGTCTTGTCGCACCTGCAACTACTATATAAAGAGTAGTAAATGAAAGCATCCTGGTTTATGCAGCCTTTACTTCCAGTTAGGGGATATCTACAGCTGTTCTTGTTCCTCCATTTTCCTTATCCATCCTAACTCAACAGTTTTCTTAAATACGTGAAAAGGTACAAGAGTTTAACATTTACAATGACTGCTCACATCATTGAACTCTAGAAGCACACATAAGACATGCCTTTTTTAAATGAACTGGCAACGATATTGAATAAAATTACCAATAACGTTAATCTTTCATTTCTTTGAAATGGCAAGGCAACCTGAAAGGGTAATTCTTAAGTCTGAGACCAGAAAAATGAATCAGTTATTGCAGCCCTGTCATTAAAACCTATTATCCATGCTGGGCAGAGTGAAGTACCACTTAGAAACAGCCATGAACGTTTGCAACAGTTTTACAAAATTAAAACAAAACATGAAACTTGCATCCAGAATGGTTACATTTTAACATCCACACTTCAATGGGAATAATATAATACATAAACTCAAGCAACTTCACCATATTATTATTCTAAAAAATAATATTCCACAACACAAAGACCTGCAGCTTGGGTTAAAATTTGGAGGTAACGGTACATTTTTGTGTTATTGGTTTCTGTTGAATTAGTTGTACTATGACTCTCTCACTTGCTTCTTTTCTCTGTTGACTAGTCTATTACTTCAAAATAATTTTTAAATATCTAACTGGCCACACCTGAGTAGGAATGCAACCAAAGGTGTATTTTGTTATGTTTTCTTTTAAACAAGTAAACCATAGAAGACTTTGAGGAATGCACTGGGGGTGGAGGCAGAGATGTGGAAACTTCCAAGTTTCTGCCTCTTGCTCGTAGAAGGATTGGGAATGGGACTGTAGGCTACACTGGACTGGTGGATGTAAGCTGGGTACATAGCTTCGAAGACTGTTCCTGATCACTTCATTTGTCAAAGCAGGTTTACATAAAGTTTTTTTGCACTTGCCTGGTGTCTGATAGTTGATGGCTTTGTCAAACAGATCTTAGATCGAGACTAAGCTAATAAAAGAAACTAATGTGGTAATTCCTTCATGAAAAACAAAAACACATAAAACCATGAAGTGCAATGACAGAGTTATTGAATGAGAACCCTATTCAATGAAAATCTAAATCTGACACTAAGCCAGCCAAGTCTTCTTTAGAAGAACTGACATTTGAGATTTAGCAAAAACAAGAAACCAATTTGGCAATTCCATCATGACGAACAAATGCAAATAAAACCATAATGTGCAACAGTAAAATTATTAAAAATGAACCCCATTCAACTATGACTTAAGACAGAAAGCTGGCCAAGTCTGCTTTAGAAAAATTGAAATTCTTAACCAAATGACAAGAACAACAAAGAATAGGAAAGGTCAAGGCTTACCATTAAATGAGGCTAGTATTATATTATGACTGACCTTAAAGCCTGAGATAGCCCCTATATCATAAACATGCAATCCCCAAAATTCAGGATAGTACACAAAGTTTGCTCACAAGTCTGCACATTTTACAAAAGATAAGGGAATAGCTGTGCTACGTTCAAATCATCTACATTTTGCATACAAATGCAAGTAAAAATATGGTGATTTTTCATAACATTATAATTGTTGCAAATTGAGTCAAGTTTTGTATGGTGTTTTTTTTCACCCACCATGGAAAAATTCAATGATGGAGCTAATTATTTATCATTTGCATTTTCGGGGGCTCATATTTGAACCTATGAAGATTCAGCAGGTGGTGAGGATAAATGAATATCCTGTGACACTGACTTAGGTTACATGTTAGGATTTTTTTTATTCAAAATGGTTTTCTTAAATTATTTCTTAAGTGAACTTTGCTTCAACATATTTTACTACACATTTATATAGTTATATGAAAGCTAACAGGCACAAACACTGCTCAAGAAGAGTAAGACATAATAAAACAAAATTAATCAGGTCACTTTAAGGTCAGTTTTCAAAATCATTCAGCTATGGGAATTCAGGATTCTCTCGATAATGACAACAACATCAAATATTATCAGTAATAAGCAAAGTAATCCACCATGATTTGGTAACTTCAGACTCACCAAAAGCTTTACTCCTGATTTATTTTTCTTTAAAAAGCAGCAGGATTTTTCCACTTTATTAAATTAAGTTGTGCAGGATTTTGATAATAAAATGCATGATTCGTGCAATCCCTGGCTTAAACTGAAGCCTTGGCAGAGATCCAGGAGTGAATCCAACATGCTCATTCAATTGAGTTTTGCATATTTATTCCTGAATGTCAAAAAAGACTCCAACCTATGTTTTGAAAACATGGAAAGTATGAACTTGTGTGTAGTGGCTGAAATAATTCATTAAAATTAGTTTTTAGGACTCCAGAAACATAGTCTAAGCATTCTAATATTGTGGGACAATAAACTCATTTTTATTTTACTCTGAAAAAATGCCAGCACTGTTTATAAAGTACAGCCACCTAGATGTTTAAACATCACCCAGCTTCTTTGAATGTGTCTGTATATGAAGTGCACATAAAGCATAATAAAATAATAGTAATGAAATAGTCTTCCTGAACATGTACGTTATATAAATGTATCACTCAGGTGAAATGACAGTGCCAGTTAAAATACTGCAACAGTAACAAGCGTTTCCACTGTATTTTTGAGTGGAGTTTGCACACTGAAACTTTAGGAGAACACTTAAATTTAAATTTTGAATCTGAAATATTTTTGCAGCATATCTAATTAGCATTATCAACTTGTGCAAAAAGATTCAAAATTCAAATTTCAAGTTGCTTGCACTTTAAGGAGATGGCATTTTCAATTTTGGACCCCATGTTTAGTGTACAGTAATCCCTCCTCGATCGCGGGGGTTGCGTTCCAGAACCCCCCGCGATAGGTGAAAATCCGCGAAGTAGAAACCATATGTTTGTATGATTATTTTTATATATTTTAAGCCCTTAGAAACTCTCCCACACTGTTTATAAATATTCTCCGCACAGTTATACAGTAAACCCTTGTTTATCGCGGTTAATCCGCTCCAGACAGATAAATGAATTTCCACGAAGTAGGATTCTTTATTTATAAATCTAATATTTTCGCAGTTAGAGCATAGAAAACCTGTTTACGACCTTCTAAATATGTTTTTTAACATTATTAGAGCCCTCTAGACATGAAATAACACCCTTTAGTCAAAAGTTTAAACTGTGCTCCATGACAAGACAGAGATGACAGTTCTTTCTCACAATTAAAAGAATGCAAACATATCTTCCTCTTCAAAGTGCGCGTAAGGAGCGGAGAATGTCAGAGAGAGAGTAAAGTAAACAATGAAAAATCAATAGGGCTGTTGCGCTTTTAATTATGCAAGCACCGCGATAAAGCAGCGGCAATGAAGGGATCAATGCGAAGGTAGCCTTTCAGCATTTTTTACAGGAGCGTCCTGTATCTTCTAAGCAAACAGCTTCTGTGCAAAAGCCCTCTGCTCACATCTCCTCCGTCAAGCGCAGAGAACGTCAGAGAGAGAGAGAGAGAGCGCGAGATTAAAGCAAACAATCAAAAAATCAATAAGTGTGCTTTTGGACGCACCTCGATAAAGCGGCATTTCTTAAGAGGAGCGTCCGTATCCACTAGGCAAACAGCTTCTGTGCAAGCAGCAGTGTTGCCAACTCGTCAGTAAGGAAAGTAGCTATTAGATGTCGTAGAAGTCGCTAGAAGTCGCTAGATGACGTCATCACGTAATTTGCATAATTCACGCTGCACATGCAAGTTATTTGCAAATTCAGAAACCGAAAGTAAGAAACAATTCTGTCATATGGCTTTCATACGTGACACTTATTTGAAGCTTGAAATATGGTAAGAATGTGCATTTGTATCTGACAAACCCATTTGTAAGATTTCGACTTTTATCTCATAACATTGAGTTTATTCTTGTAGATTTACATATTTTTTTATTTTTAACGTGGCACTAAAGCTCCGTCGTAGTTTTTATACACAGATATATAAATATATATTACTATATATATTTTACTATTTATATATATATTTTTTAATTTACATTCCGCTTACAAGCCAGGGCGGGATCACTTAACGGCGGATTTGCGCATGGGCAATTCATTTGCAGTCGAGACTCGTAGGAGTGGGCATCTCCTGCTGTAACTGCAGCTGGGGGACTCCTGCGAGGGGGCCTGTCTGTGAGTGCTTTGGGACGAGGGAGGGGCGGCAGCGGCAGCTGCTGTGGCAAGTTGAGAAGAGTCAGTACAGACACATTAGAGTCTCCAAAAGTCTCCAGTAACACAAGGAAAAAGTCGCCAGATTTGTCGCTAGTCGCTTTTTTAAAAAAAATGTCGCTAGAGGGATTTGAAAAGTCGCTAAATATAGCGACAAAGTCGCTAAGTTGGCAACACTGGCAAGCAGCACCTCTGCTCACACCCCCTCCGTCAGGCGCAGAAAATGTCAGAGAGGGTGAGATAGAGGCAGAGACAAGCAAACAATCGAGCACCGCGCAGAAGGCATATCTTATAGCATTGAGGAGTTTTAGTTAATATGTAATACGTGCTCTGATTGGGTAGCTTCTAAGCCATCCGCCAATAGCGTCCCTTGTATGAAATCAACTGGGCAAACAAACTGAAGAAGCATGTACCATAAATTAAAAGACCCATTGTCCGCAGAAATCCATGAATCAGCGAAAAATCCGCAATATACATTTACATATGCTTACATATAAAATCCGCGATAGAGCAAAACCGCGAAAGTCAAAGCGCGATACAGCAAGGGATCACTGTATACAAGAGAAAGCAATACGACTGGTCATATCTGAAGAGGCAGTGAGAAATCAAATGGATAAAAAAAGAAATCCACTCACTTGTTTACGTAAATCATGCCATCCCACTACACTGGTGTTCTTTTGCACAAGGCGCTTGCATCAGAAGTGAAGTGACTTGCTCAGGGTCTCACAGTGTCTATGGTGGGATTTGAAGCTACAACCTCATGGTTTGAGGTCCAAAGCTTTAACCACTGTACCACACTGCCTGCCATTGCACATAAATATAAGTACTGAAACAAAAAAACAATGGAGCCTGCCTTCTTAACAAGTTTGTCCAGGCGTGAGGCATCTTTCATCTTTATGCTGCCACCCCAGCACACCACCGCGTAGAAGAGGGCACTCGCCACAACCGTCTGGTAGAACATCTGCAGCATCTTACTGCAGATGTTGAAGGATGCCAACCTTCTCAAAAAGTATAGTCTGCTCTGAGCTTTCTTACATAGAGCATCAGTATTGGCAGTCCAGTCCAATTTGTCATCCAGCTGCACTCCCAGATATTTAAAGGTCTGCACCCTCTGCACACAGTCACCTCTGATGATCACAGTGTCCATGAGGGGCCTGGGCCTCCTAAAATCCACCACCAGCTCCTTGGTCTTGCTGGTGTTAAGGTGTAAGTGGTTTGAGTCGCACCATTTAACAAAGTCTTTGATTAACTTTCTGTACTCCTCCTCCTGCCCACTCCTGATGCAGCCCACAATAGCAGTGTCATCAGTATACTCTACTTGGCTAAAAGTTTGTGTACACCTGACCTTCACAACTATAAGAGCTTATTGCACATCCCATTCTAATATTATGGGTATTAATATGGAGTAGGCCCCTGCTCTGCAGCTTTATCTGCTTCCACACTTCAAGGAAGGCTTTCCACCAGATTTTGGAGTGTGTCTGAGGGACTGTGTTGCCCATTCCACCAAAAGTGCATTTGCGAAGTTAGATTCTGATGTTGGATAAGAAGACCTGGCTGGCAATGGACATTCTAATTCATTCCAAACGTATTCAATAGGGTTGAGGTCAGGGATCTGTGCAGTACACTTGAGTGCTTCCACACCAAACTCCTTAAACCATGTCTTTATGGACATGGCTTTGTGCACAGGGGCAAAGTCATACTGGAATAGTAATGGGCCTTCCTCAAACTGTTGCCATAAAGATGGAAGTGCACAATTGTCTGAAATGTCTTGCATGTTGTAGCATTAACAATACTCTTCACTGGAACCAAAGGGCTGAGCCTAAACACTGAAAAACAGCCCCTGACCATCATCCCCCCTCCACAAAACGTTACAGACACTATGCAGTGCAAAAGCTGCTGTAGCATTCCCCTGGCATTCATTGGTCCATCAGACTACCAGATAGTGAAGTAGGATTCATCAATCCAGAAAACAAGTGTCCACTGCTTCAGTCTAAAGGAAGAGAGCTTTAACCCACTCCAGCCAACATTTGGCATTGTGCATAGTGATCTTAGGGCTTGTATCCAGCCTCTCAGCCATTAGAAACCCATGAAGGTCCTAACGCACAATTCCCATGCTGATGTTGCTTCCAGAGGACCTTTGGTACTTAGAGGAGAGGTGATTTTTACATGCTAGGCACTTCAGCTCTCGACAACCTTGCTCTATTAGTTTACAGGTTCTACCACTTCATGCCTGAGCTATTGTTACACCTGGATGCTTCTACTTCATAATAATAGAACTTGACTGGGGAAGATCTAACTAATTTCATATAATGACTTGTGGCAAAGTTGGGATCCAATGAAAGTGCCACCTTTAAAGTCACTGAGCTCCTCAGTGTGACCAAATCTACTGCCATTGTTTCAAAGGGAGATTGACTGCCTATGTGCTTGATGTTATTCACCTGTTAATAATGGGATCAACAGAAAAACCTGAACTGAATAATTTGAAGGGGTGTCCACTTTTGGCCACAGTTTAAATTAGGTGTATAAGCAAGGCTCCCTAATTGATCATTCACATCACATATTTTCTGTTTATAATTAATGTGGGGTTAATTTCTTTTTTGCCCTTTAGCCATGCCTAGAGTATATTATGTTACTCCACCTTCTTGAGTTTCAAATACTTTGTCTAATCCATCCTACCTATGATTAAGTAATTATATATACTTATTAGGATATTCTTGAATTGTTAGAATCATTAAAATCAAGACCGTTTGCATTACAATACAGTTTGTCACATTTCTGATTACAAAAGGCAGAAAACAATTGACTAACAGATTGACGCTTTATTTTAGTATGTTTTACATGCAAAATAGTACAGAAAAATATTTGTGCTGAAAGAGAGGCATTTTAATGATCAAGGCACCAGTTTTTAGAATTCAATTCATTGTCAGGTTGCCCTTTAAAATTCATGTATGTTCAGTCGACCAACTGCTCAGATTTGTGAGAAAGGGTACTATAGAGAGTGAAAAACAGAATAACTATCCATCCATCCATCCATTTCCCAACCCGCTGAATCCAAACACAGGGTCACGGGGGTCTGCTGGAGCCAATCCCAGGGCACAAGGCAGGAACCAATCCTAAGCAGGGTGCCAACCCACCGCAGAAACAGAGTAACTAGAGAGCAGCAAATGCAAAGGCAACACATTTCAACAGATGCTAAAAGCCTAAATCAGAAAAAGTTGGGACAGTAAAATGCAAATTAAAAAAAAAAAACACATTGATACTTAAATTTACCTTAACTTTTATTTCATCACAGGTAGTAAGAATCCAACATATTTCATATTTTATCTGGTCAACTTCATTTCATTTGTTAATATATAACCATCCCTGCATTTCAGGCCTACAGCACATTCCAAAAAACGGTACAGTAAATAACTTACCAATTTCTAATGTCACCATTCTTTCTCTAAATGCTTAAAAGACATTTTTTTACTGAAGATACCAAGCAAAGAAGCATTTCAGGTGGTTTTGTTGTTCCATTCTTCCTGAAAACACATCTTAAGGTGTGCAATGGTACGGAGTCATCGTTGTCACATTTTTCATTTCAAAATTCTCTATTGGGGACAAGGTCAGCACTGCAGGCAGGCCAGAGCAATACCCATACCTCTTCTTCTGCAGCCATGCATTTGTAATGTATGTAGAATGTGGTTTTGGATTGTCTTGTTGAAAAATGCATGGGCATCACAATACCATGACAGATTCTGGCTTTTGGCCTTGTTGCTGAAAACAGTCTGGATGGTCCTTTTCATCTTTGTTCCGGACCCCATGGCATCCATTTCTCCCAAAGAATATCTGGAATACTGATTTGTCTGACCACAATACACTTTCCACCATGTGATGGTTCATCCCAGATACTTCTGAGCCCAAAGAAGTCGATGTCACTTCTGGACATGGTCAACATAAGACTTTTTTGCAATGTAAAGTTTTATGTGGCATTAGTGAATGTAATTCCATATTGTAGTGCTTGACAAAAGGTTTGTTAAAGAAATCCTTTGCCCATGTGCTTATATCTGCTATTGATGAGTGATGGTTCTTAATGCAGCACTGTATGAGGGATCAGAGATCATGGGTGTTCAGCTTAGGCTTGATACCTTACCCTTTTACACACTTAAAATTTATCCAGAGTCCTTGAATCGTTTAATTTTATTATGTATTGTAGAGGGAGAAATATGCAAATCCCTTCCAATCTTTCTTTGAGAAACATTGTTTTTAAAAATGTCAATCATTTTCTCATACATCTGTTGACAAATTGGATATCCTCTGGCCATCTTTGCTTCTCAAAGATGTAGCCTTTGGTGGACACTGTTTTTCTACCAAATCATGGTTACAATCACCTGTTGACAATACCTGTTTGAAATTACATCAACATTTAAATTTCCACCATCCCAACTATTTCTGAAATGTGTTGCAGACCTGAAATGCCAAAAATGGATGTATATAACAAATGAAATATCTAGGGTTCACACTGTCTGCAATGAAGTAAAAGTCAAAGTAAATTTAAGAATCACTGCAGTTTTGTTTTCATTTGCATTTTCCATACTGTCCCAACTTTTTCTGATTTGGGGTTTTACATGTAGCCAGTTATATGAATTCTGAATTTGATACAGACACAATCATTTGATTTACCAATCATTTTTCAATAATTCAAATCCACTTTACTCAACAGTTTGAAGTGTTCTACTAAAACCCCCTGGGCAGAGTCCTTCCTATAAGGTTTAATACATAGGACTTTATACTAATTCTGTACTTACTATTAGTTTATAAAAAAAGCAGATGAACTAAATGTACTCTTTGCAAAGGATGGATTAAAAATAAACACCAGCAAAAGACAGTGTATAAGAAAGAAGTAAAAGAAGATTAATAATAAAACAATCTATATATATAATTCACTAAGGGCACGAAAGGCAGTGAGCGGAAGACAGTGGGTGCAAGCAAGGCAGAGAGCGCACGCAAGACAGAGAGCCACGCCCTCCAACTCACAGAGCCCCACCCGCCAACTCTAACTAAGGGCAAGTAAGACAGAGAGCGCACGCAAGACAGAGACCCACACCCGCCAAAGCCCGCCCGCCAACTCTAACTAAGGGCAAGCAAGACAGAGAGTGCACACAAGAAGGAGGGCCACGCCCACCAACTCACAGAGCCCCGCCAACCAACTCTAGGACAATGAGATATGCTTGACAGAGCCCCGCCCACCATCTCTAATCCTACTTCCGCGTCCACCGTCGCTCTCGAACAGTAATACTTAGCAAACAAACAAAGATAACTGGCAGTAACAGTGCAAAATTCACAATTGGTATGCCAGTTTTCAGGGTAGTTTTAAAATGTGTTATTGAATCGAGCCATTATTAGTGTATAAATGGATATAAATAATTGCATGTAAACGATTCGCCAAAATCTGTTGTATGTAAACGATACCGTTTAAAACGTTATTGTTTTTTCATCAGAAAACCCGGTTTCCACGTCTACCTTTATTAGTTTAAATGGCGCTTTTACCACTCGCAATAGGGCAGATGCTCTGACTTATCATGTCGACTGGGCAACACAGTGAATTCGGTGTCTATCTATATATGTTTATGTTTTCCATAGCCTGCTACAGGAAGGTACTTTCTCAACCATTGGCATTGGTTTCCCTCCATGCTATTTTCGTTATACTGCGACGGTGGTTTCCTAAGCCTTTGTTATACTGAATTCCTTTCTCACCGTTTTGCGATCCTATTCTTACACCGCCGTATGCTACGGGGTCTTCGGCTAGTAGTATTTAGTATCATAACAAAGACAATTTTATCACATGTATGTAAGAATGCCTATGAGATTTTTTGTCTTGAACACCTAGAAGTTTATTCTCTCTAACATCATGTTTGATGGGAGTTTTTGTTTTCGTCTCATCCCTGACCTTCTAACTACATCATAGGACTCTGACTTCTGTAAATATTGGAGATTTAAAAAGGAGGCAATATGCATTTACAATGCAAATAAATCGCACATTTTCAACTCACAATAAATATGCTTGAACAGATGCTTGAAACAGAACCACCGGATCACCCAAATCAAACACATGTTGTATCGATCAGATACATGTAAGGTGCTACTTGCAAGCACACAAGCTCACGCACGCAGAAACCAACACAGCCATATTATTTTTAATTTATAAAAAATATGCCTGAGAGTGTATAAACAACAGATTACAGGACACGATTGCCCAGTAGAAGCCAAAGCCACAGTGTACCGAATCAAACAAATGTAAGTTTTGCTTTCTTTTTCTTTTTTCAATATTTGTTACAGGTTCATTTGTAATTTTATTTCCTCAAATGAATGAGCACAACTAGTACCAAATACTTTCCTGCACTGCAGTTTGAGCTACCTAAGCTAAACTTAAAAGAAGTGGTGAGGCGGCCTTCTGCTGTTATGCACCTAAAATCCGGAATAGCCTGCCAATAGGAATTCGCCAGGCAAATACAGTAGAGCACTTTAAAACACTGCTGAAAACACATTACTTTAACATGGCCTTCTCATAACTTCACTTTAACTTAATACTGATACTCTGTATGTTCAATTCATCATAATAACTATTCATAGTGGCTCTAAAATCCGTACTGACCCCAACTCTCTCTTCTGTTTCTTTTTCCGTTTTTTTTGTGGTGGCGGCCTGCGTACCACCTCAAAGCATCATGATGCACCAACATTGATGGACTGAAAGCCAGAAGTCTACGTGACCATCATCATCATCAGGTCCTTCCATGAAAACCCTAAATACAAAGAGGTCTGTTTGACTTATGTTAGGTAGATTGCCCAGAGGGGACTGGGCGGTCTCGTGGTCTGGAACCCCTACAGATTTTATTTTTTTTCTCCAGCTTTTGGAGTTTTTTTTTTGTTTTTTCTGTCCACCCTGGCCATCGGACCTTACTTATTCTATATTAATTAATGTTGACTTATGTTTATTTTTTATTGTGTCTTCAATTTTTCTATTCATTTTGTAAAGCACTTTGAGCTAAATTTTTTTGTATGAATATGTGCTATATAAATAAATGTTAATTGATTGATTGATTTACCTTCAAAGACCGCATTTTTTATACTGTTACACAAAACTCAACGCAGATATTGTTAAACTGCAGTAATTGTTTGAGTAAGAAACTCTCATTGGGTCCACACTATTTACTTATAGAGAGTACATGAAAAAGAGTGTGGTTTGGAGTGTAGCTGTATATGGATTGAAGGTATAGACTATAATAACACAAGAAACTTTGAGTGGTAGCTAGCCTAGATAACTACCTTAACTGGAATACAAATACAGAAAAAAATATTCTCTAAATTCAATCAGTGCTTATTTCTCCTCTGTAAACTTAAAACTATTTAAAGTGGACAAGGACATCATGTTGTCCTTTTATCGCAGTATTATCCAGTCTGTTAACACTTTCAGCTTTGTTGCCTGGTTTAGTAGACTGACAAAGCAAAATTTAAAAAAGCTCCAGCAAATTACTAAGTAGGCAGCTAAATTTATTGGAGCTGATGCAGATTATCTGGTAAGTGTGTTTCAGAGGATAATGCCAAAGAAACTGAAAATTAACTCAACTAATGACAGATATCCTTTTTATGCAGAACTTAACTCAAGGAATTCAGGAACTATAGTTGCTTTGAAAGCCCACACAAATTGCTCCAGAAATTCCTACACAGGTGTGATAGATATATAAAAATATACTGTAACCATCTTTGGATAAATATATACTATCAGACTGCCTTACCTTATCCTGTCTTGTCTCTATTTGTTTGTTTTATTTCTTTCTGCCTATCATTAGATGCATTTCAGAAGGCAAATTTCATGTTTTCTTGTGTAAACATGACTATATGGGAAAAGAAGAAGAAGAAGAGCTATTTGCTTTAAAAAAAAAACAAAAAAAAAAGTTTAAAAATATGCATAAACTCAGTACTTTTTTCCAGACTTCTTAAGCATTCACATGGCTTGTCAAAACTTGAACCACACTGGGAAAACCTTTTAATTGCTTATCTGTAGATTAAAATATTGAAGCAAAAACAATCATTATGTACAAGTCTCTGTAGAGTCAGCACTTTCACTGTGAAGATTATGAGAGATGTTAGTAAGATGTAAAAGTAAAAGAAACAGCACACTCAGGTTTCTTTCATGATCTCCCATTAATAACTGGTGAAAAACAGGGTTTACATTGCCTGTTAATGGGTACATCACTACTAGCATAGGCACACCAAGCACTGCCCATTAATATCATTATGACCGTCTTTAGCCAAAGAAAGCAAATACAACAAAAATGCCTTATTGCTGTACACGTTTTTTAAAACCCATCAGGAACAATATCATGATATAATACCCCATTCGTGATACTGAAGGAAAAATATTTACTTTTATAAAATTACTAAATACTAAATAAAATTACTTGATAAGAAACATTATTTTGCAATGGTCTGGCACCTTGTCGATACTTTTCATTCCCTCTAGACCAAGGCGTCATGCAGCAGCCTTTACAGAAACACTCATTCTCTTTTCAATGTTTTTAATGTAATTAATTCATTTTATTAATTGATAATGTTAAGATTTGGCCTCTGGCTTGTTACCATACATATTTAAATAAATTTTAAAGTAAACTGAAGTGATGCTGCTGTCGACACATACCCATGTACCGGCCCACCTCGACTGCCCCTTGGATGAGCTGCAAACTTGAGAAGTGTCACATTATGAGCATAAAAGATCTGATGGAAGCCTAATGTCTATAAAATCTGAGAATATAACAGACTCTGAGGAATGTAAAGAGGGATATATTAAACATTCCCAAACGCAGCTAGTAGCACTACAATCACACAGTCACCATTTCAGAACAGCTGCTTATTCAGAAATTAATTTGAAAAGGGGCAAATATCTGAAGCAAAGGTAAAAAGTTACATCATCCTGGCTCATACAGCAACAGAAATGACTAAATCTGTACAAATATCTTAATGATGAACCGTTATGAATGCTGGTGACTTTAAACAAGGAATCAAATGTCTATTAGGCCTGTTACAACCATGTACACTGTAAGCTAGACCTGCTCTATCCAAGTATTAATTACTTTAAATATAAATCTGTGGTACAATCTTACTGCCATCCACAAGCCTTTTAATGACAGCAACAGCTCTCTGTTATCAAAACCAGAACTTTTTATGTGTGTGTAGAGGTTAATGTTTGTTTTTATTATATTTATTTATTTTGGAGCTTCTGTAAAAGTATAATTTCTTCATGCGGACAAATAAAGTATAATATCTAATATGATTTGTTGTGATTTCAGTGCTGAGAGACAGTTTACAAAGGATAACACATATACATGGGACTGATGGATTTATAAAGAATTATCGTATATGCAGTTTAATCCTTTCACTATGATGCCAGTCATCTATATTATTTAGAGTCTCTATATGGGTACCCTTAAATGAAACCCTTTAACTTTACTTTGATGAATTAAAAAAACAAAAATCTGGCTAAGATGCTAGTGATGCACACCTCCAGGAGACCAGATGTGAATTCTGGCCTGGCTAAGGTATGTTTGGAGTTTGCAGTTTCTCTTCTTGTCTAGGGTTTCTTTTTTCTCTAGTTGTTCCCATTTTGCTCTTAACCTTCCAAAAATGTTGCATTCACTGGACACTCTAAATTAGTCCAGTCTGAGTGAATGTGTGTGTCCTCTGCTATAAATCCAGGGCTAGTTACTGATGTGTGCCCGACACTGTTAGGGTAAACTCTAGCTATGGTGGCCAAAGTTAGAAAAAGGCAATCCATCATGGACAACAGAACTAGGACCAGGAGATTAAAGAGAAAAAACAAACATAAAAAACTGAAAAAAATAACAAGTGTTGGTCTTTGCCAAAAAGTTAAGCTAAGAGAATTATTGACTAAACCGTTAATCAAAAATCGGGGGACAAAAAAAAGTTTACCTTCACTAAATATTACAGTATAAAATTTAGCATAGAACTTTTTTTAAAGTTTATCAAAAAACTTCAATACAGAACCATACACATGCCATCTTATACAGGGGTGGCATGATAATGTAACACATCGCATGATTTTTGCAACATGTGATAGGCAACAGATTGCAAGAACTAAATAGAACATGTCTGCCACCATTAAAACAAGAATCCCAAAATGATGACTACCAAAAGAAAAAAGCAAAACAGAAATGTGAAAATGGGAAAAGTAATCTTAAATCTTAGCCAATGCTGTAATCTACCTTTCAGTCTCCTAGGGAAGCAATTTGAAAAGTACCACAATGCCCGAACAATGCCAGCTCCATCACAGGGCAAACTTCATACACAATGGAAGCTGTTAAGGAAAACAGGATGATGGCAAAACTGGATGCCATCATGAAAAATCCCCTCCATTCCCACCAGTATGTGCTCTCCAGGAGCACTTTTAGCTACAGCTCATTCAACCATGATGTGCTAAGAAGCACCTCCCTGGGTCTTTTCTGTCCACTGCTATCAGGCAATTTAATGCTTCCACATGATGTACTAGTTAAGTTTATTTTCATTTATTTATTTACATACTGATTGATCAATTGATTGGCTCTATTATCTGTCATGTGAGTCTCTACCTTTGGTTTTTATGTTCTTCTGCAGTATGCATCTGAAATTCCAGATGGGATTAATAAAGTTTATCTAATCTAATCTACATAAAAAGTACTATAATTCATATCATAATAATAGAAAAACATCACAAATGTTAAAAAAACAATAAACGGAGAAGTTATAACACCATTCCCCCTGAACTTGATCACATGTGTAAGAAAACAGACAGATGGATTTTTCTCCCTACAGATCCAATGGCTACAGTACTTTTGCTGTGTGTGCTATTATTGATTTCACTGTTAATTAAAAGTGAACAAAATCGTATTTACTAAATTAACTTGAACCTTGACTTCTAGAATTGGTTTACTCTTTATTTTATATAGAGCTATTAAAAACACAGTGCTTTATGCCACAAACATGGTAACAATGCTGTGGAATAAAACACAATACACATGAATAAAACATCCAATACTGACCGACAAAAAATGAACCATGGAACTATGCCTAAAAGTTTTTAGCAGCAAGTGCAAAAAATATGGCAGCCTATGTGAAGTTGGTTCTTCCGGTGTCTGCAAGTTAAGACAACAGGCTTTAAAACTCAAAGAGTTTAATTTCCACATCCAGCCCACTGTGTGGCCCCAAGCAAGCCAGTTATCTTCCCTGTGCTCCAACTATATCAAAGGCCCGTAAACAGCTGCACTGCACCAGAAACTTGTAAGCCATTTGAAATAAAGGCAGCTACCAAATATGCAATAACAGGTTATCTGTAGCCTACATGTAACTCCACTGCCATACTCAAGTCAGTAGACCTTTAACAGACAAAATGCTTTTAGGTGACTGAGCCTTTAAACATAACTCACTGTATAAGATAATGATTTTTAAATGGTCACATAAAAATGTAATGTTTTAGTTAGTGAAAAAAAGACTTATGATCTAAAGATTTTGTAAGTATAAAATGACATAGCCCAAAACAGTACCCTTCCAAATGCACACCAAATACAAATGGGGAACCAGGCAAAATATTTTGAATGCTTTAAAACTATTTTGTATGAAAACAGTTAAGCAACTCTTCTTTGAAGAAGACCTGATGACCCTTGGTCTATGAGAATAAGTCACGGTTCGGGATAACATGCATTTCAGAGTGCCATTCCCATCCCATCGTGTTCTGAATTTAATTTTTTTTTCCATTTGTACTAAAATATTTCTCAGTGGGAGAGAAAAAAAACATGCCACCAACTATCATATCTATTAAAACTAGCAGAAGTATGCACATTTTCATGCAGAACCTCACGCTTGCTTACTGTATGTCTATTTTGTTGTCCAACAAGTGAGCTGGCAACATCTGCAGAATATTCCGGTGAACTGGTATTTATCCTCCAACATTGCCCTTTTACTGACAAACTGCCAAGCTTTGAATACAAGAATCTTATTCATGTTCAGCATAGCAATAACAATCCGACAATGGCCTTTTTACACTACGTATAATAGAGTGCCTGGCACTTTTTCAAAGAGTGCTGCACAAAGTGACAGAAAATATACTGAAGGAGCTAATATTAACTATGATCACAAGACATTTCCCAGAAAGTAGTGGCTAACCCTGGTGCCTTTCTCGGACTGTAGTGTCTGTTCCAAGTTCACTAAAGAATTTGCAGATACTCTTTATAGAAAACACGACCACCACTAAGCAAAACATGAAGGCAAGAATTCTGAGTACAGCTGTTAGAGACGCACGTAGCAGAGTGATGTGTCACGTACCACAGTGGTACAGAGAAAAGTATACCCTAGGCTTCAGATCTGACTCAGTATGGGGCTTCTGTGGATTTCCTCCCACCTTCTAGAGGTCTCTGTATGTGCTAATATCTTTCCCTTGCAGATGGACTGACATCTTTAACAATAACTCTGGTTGGACCCTAACTCATTAAGTGTCTAACTAGGATAGATGTTCCATGTAAAGCATAACTGACACTACCAGAGGAAAAAATAGGCTGTGATAGATAGATAGATAGATAGATAGATAGATAGATAGATAGATAGATAGATAGATAGATAGATAGATAGATAGATAGATAGATAGATAGATACTTTATTAATCCCAAGGGTATATTCACATGTAGGATATCCTTTCACAGAAAAATCTGAATGACCTATAACAATGATCTCTTGCCAAATTGTCTTTATACTATGGTGTCCATTTACTAAACATGCAGAATGAAAGCAGATGATCACTGACCATAAAGTTTAAACAAATAACATCACAGAAAATCTCCCAGCGTTGTGATTTTTATACCCTAGATGTCTGGAGCGCTGAATTCCTGGTAGGCATAATTGTCTCAGCATGGTGTAAGAAGTGGGACTGAATAAAGAGCATTTAAAAAAATAACACTTCCAAGAAGGCTCTCAATACAACTATTGAAGCCTTGCCCTTGAAAAGAAACCCATTATGGCAGTGTTATTTGCTGGTTAGGGACTAGTGAATTGTGACATAGCTTATCAAGAATAGCTGGCCACTTTTATCTTTTTACCAAGCATGATAATAAATGCGGGATGAATTAGTGTCTCATCCAGGGTTGCTGGGATAAGCTCTGCAACTCTTAAACTGGACTAAGCAGGTTCTGTAAATGACTAACTGGGTGGATGATTACTATGTGAATTACTTGAAGAGGGATGCCCAATCAGGACTAGAACTGCATTACAAAAGGAATGCCACAAGACTGGAGTTGGACTTTAATGTCCTGATAGTTATAAAAAAAGCCTGTGGTAACACTGAGGCTTGTTAATTAGACCAGAGCTTAAAGTGGAGAGAAACTTGGGGTGAGTAGTCTATATATTACAATGGGCAACAAAGATTTTACTTCCTGAACACTTTTAGGAATACAGTAGACACCCACAAAGTTGCGGTTCAGAGTTCGCAACCTCAGTCATTCGCAGATTTTTCCTTAGAACCTATCTAATAATTGTTAGCAGAAACCGCAAATATCCTCCACAATTTTCATGGATTTTTTCGTGGCAATGCTGTACTGTAGAGAGAAAAGGAAGCAACTGTAGAGGAAAATGCAGTTTGGAATGGGGAAAGTAGCCAACAGAATTTGAAACTGCAACTCCCAGCAGTCCCTGCAGTGGCTCTGATTGGTTTTCTGCTGAGGGTGCTGGGGTCAAAGGATGTCATGTTAAAAAGGGGGCCAGTAACCAAAAGCAAAAAAAAAGATTTTGTAATTTGTGTTTTAAGTTCCAGTGTGTCTGCCTTCTGTTGGGTAACCTGTACTTATTTGTTTTGTCCTGGATTGTTTTTGTGCGTCTAGATTGTCTGTCATCTGCCCGTGTACATGAGGACTGCAAGTGGATTCATAGCCATCCTGCAAAGAAAGGAGCCCTCTTGAACCCGTCACCCGTCTTCACCATTTCAGGAACTAGCAGTAGGCCTATCTTTACATTCCCATTCAACATGTAGATCTTTGGACTTTCTATTTACATCATTACATTTCACCTGTCGCTGTTTTTCATGAACATTTTTCATGATTTACTGTGTGTGTTTTGTTTGTGCTTTGTTGTATTTAATGTGTAATCGGCGTAAGGGGAACAGGGGTTGTATCATTGTTTTCATTTATTTAATTTGCTTTCATTACATTGTTTATTTACTGTTTGATTACTGGTTTGCTTTGTTTTTGTCTCTGTTTGTGAGTGCATGCAGGTCAGGCCAAGGCTGGGTGCGTCCCTTGAATCTCCACCATAAAAATAAATAAATCACAGTCTTCTCTCACAGTGTGAAACTTACACATTTTTATGCAATCGTATTGTTCACCCGCTGAATTAAAGCTGAAATTCTGCACTTCAACTGCATCTGAGTTGTTTCATTTAAAATTCATTGTGGTAAAGTACAGAACCAAAATTAGAAAAAAGTTGTCTCTGTCCAAATATTTATGGACCTAACTGTATTTACAGATAAAAAAGAACTAAAAAAAATGGAGTTGCTTTTGAAACATATACAGTATAACAACTACAACTGGAACATTTGTGGTGATCTAAAAGTAGTGGCACTGCTACTAGGAGTGTAGCTAAGATATACCAGGTTCTGTGAATGTGACAGTCGGGCTAAAGAGTCTCATTACATTAAGAAGATGTGGCCGCCCCAGGGCAGAAATGTGCGGCACATAAACTGCTTGTTGACTCAACAAACATATTTTTTCCTCCTCTTTATATAGACCTTGGACTGATGAAAAACTTTGTGAAAGCAATAAACAACAAAGGTAAAAGACTTCAATGTTTGGGACAGATGTTTTCATGAATTACCAATGGCAAGATTAAGAAAGGCATTTTAGTTGGTCCAAAAAGCAGAGATCACCAAAGATAAGTGGTTTAATGATCTGCTATTGGAGCTAAAGGAAATCACATGGGATTCATTCACAGGGAATCATGTTTCTCCAAATTCCTACATGATCTGAAAATTTTTGTGCTCTCTATCATAATCACTAAACATTTTCAGGAAGTAAAACTTGAAACGTTGTGATGAATGTGAGTGGGGATAACTATTAATATGACGGGTGCTCCTCAAATCACTATAAAACAGCACCGAGCTCCACTACATTACATCTGGACCCCTGTTATATATTGGGGAGGACAGGCTTTCTACACATATAAAGGTATTTAAGTAAGAGTTGGGGGTTGCAAACACATATGGGCCCACTAACCTGATTCTTCCAGAGTGCAAGTGTATCATTATATTTATAATAATAATCATCATCATAATAATATATTTTATTTATATACAGCCTTTTCAATGCTCAAGGCGCTTATGGCCACACCTATAGTAAACTTTGAGCCAAATGTTTTAACTGATTAAAGGTGGAGATGTCATAGGCATCAGTGCTCCACACAAGTGGCGCAGTGGTAGTGTTGCTGCCTCGCAGTAAGAACATCGTGGGTTCATGTCCTCCCTGCATGGAGAGTGCTTTGAGTAGTAAGAAAAGTGCTATATAAATTTAAAGAACTAATGGTCATAGTAATTACTGTAATACTGAAATGAGAAGGTACATGACCAACCTAATGGGTAGACAGGTGATCACCATTTAGCTATGCCTAGAAACGCAGCAGATGTTTGTTATTTTTCTCTGTTTAATTTGTATTGGCATACTCCCTCTTATCATTTATATTCCTTATTTTCTATACTAGGCTTTTTGATATTTTGCCCTTTTTTACATTATGTATGGTTCAGGAAGGTCAACAGTGTTTCCTGTATTCCACAGTCTTAAGCTTTATCAGTAGTGCTTAAAATACTTTTGAAGTTATTTTCAGAAAACACTTTGTAAATATCTCACCCATCAATAAAATGTAATTCTCTAGAAATTTTCTGTCATCTTTTTAACCATTATATTGTATATATCTAGTGTCAACACATGTGTGCATTGAAGGCAGTTAAAGGGCTTAACGGAGGATAAGATGTCAGCTCGAGGGTTGACACAGTGCACTAACCTCTCTTCTTCCCCCATGCGGGAGGGAGCGGCGCTTCAGTGAGTCTTTTAATATCCAGAACTTTATCATCTATTCCAATCAACTAATGCCACCAGTAATTTCTGACTCATGTTGATTCTCACATTTTTCTCCACAACACTCCGTTAAGAGGGGTGTTTTGTGAGTTGTTTTATTGACTAAGCACTGACTTATAGGAGGGTTGTTTGAGCTCCCCCATCAGTTTATCTGTATATATAGAATTAAAACTTCCATATATGGCAGTAATTGAACTGATTGAAAACAGAAAAAGGACCAGGACTTGTAAACATGCAAACTTTAAAGCAATCCATGGTCAAACCATGAATAAGTCAGAATCATTAAATGCCTAAATCCTACTGAAAACTCACAGTCAGATATCAAATGTGCACAGAGTAGTTGATGGGAAAAAAAATCATAAATAAATAAATATTTGCCAGTCTTTCAAGAATATCCAGAAACTTGGACAATGGGAATATATATATGCCAAGCTTTATATCATTGTGCTAGTGACATCAAAGGTCGCAAACTCCTGCGTTTATGATGTAGCAATGTGTATAATAATGCAGTTCAAAATGGTGTCCTACAAAAGGAAAACGAAACAGCAGCATGCCAAGATGCAAAATATTTTAAACACTCTAAAAACTTCTTCATATAAGACAACCAGTTACAAAATTATATTCCACTTACATTAGTCATATTTAATGCTATGGCTATGCTACACTCTAAAGTTCACACCAGAGATACATTTTACATCATATTAAATGCTGTCATTAGGTAGAGCAAGTATATGAAAAAGATTTCTACACTTAAAACTACTGTGATTTGACAACACATATAATAACTAAAACACTGGTAAGTGCAGGGGAGAAAAAGACGGATGATGAGCACATCAGCATTCCCACCTTATTAGCATTTCAGTCAATAGATTGGGTAACACAAACATGGAATTATAACTTAGAAGAGGTAGGCAGTGTGGTCTGCTGGCTAAGATATAAAACCACAAGTCTGCTGTTCCAGTCTGTGACTCACCAGAAGTAAGTCATTTCAACTAAATAAGCTTCAATTCAAAAACAATTAATACATACAGTATATACATATACATATACATATATATATATATATATATATATATATATATATATATATATATATATATATATATATATATATATATATATATATAAAATATATATAAATATCCATGTTGCACTACAGTTGTGTAGTTGTAAAGCAAGTTTGGATATGTTTCATTACATAAAGAATCTATATAAAATAAATTAGTTTGGATATGTTTCATTACATAAAGAATCTATATAAAATAAAGGTTTAATTTACTGTAGTGCAATCCATAAATTACTTGTACTTGGCCCACTGTTTAAAGACAAAAGGATCACTGCACTTCCTACTATGCACTGAGATAACTAAAGAAACACGACAGGCGGCACTGTGAAAACAATCCCACAAGCAAGCAGCATCAGGCTTCACAGAGGTGCCACCAGTGATGACTGAACATTGTAACAAAAGACAGCCAAGAAACAACCACTCATGATGAGTAAATCCAGAAATAGAAAATAACAAAGTAGGCAATGCACATTCCTTTTTCAAGAACAACACTGAAAGAATAAATATCTATCTAAAGCACAGGAACATCCACATAATAAAATTAAACTTATGTATTTTAAAGACTATATGTAGGAAAACTGCCAGTGGGTAATTGGTTAGCTTTAAAGTACAAAGGTTACTTTTGCCAACTGGCCATTTGTTGACAAATGATAATTAAATATGGACTGTACCTAATGGCGTAAAGGTAAGGTGTTACAGGCATTCTTTTTAGGATGCTCTCAATGAAAGGGAGGGATTTTTAGAGATAACAACCTACCCAAATAACATCAGACCCAAGCAGATATTCAAAATATAGACATGCTAAAATTCTTCCTGGTGTGCAGCTACCTCACATTTCCAAGGATTTATGTTTATACTAGACATTAAGTCCGTTACGATAATGGGTGCTAGAACAGTATTGCATAAACATTATTAGGAACAGTCTATATTAAATGGCAAGGGACCCTGACCTCATTCTGTTTGTTGTCTATTTTTGCAAGAAGCCTAAAGTAAAATAATATGAAAAATAAAATAGAAACGTATATGACAATACAGTAAGTATAATTAATATTGCCTTAGTGTAAAACTTTATAACAGTCTGTAATACACAATTTCTGAAGAAGATATTTAGGAAAATGTTTTTATTTTTTTACCTCAGGAAATTTTTCAATAAAATGTCATTATAGACAACATTTTTTGTAAATACTCTGTCTGAGTTTGGCAACAGTTTGCCTTGTTCAGGACCATCTACAACGTTGACAACAACATCTGGAAAACTTCTAACTCTTGATAATGCAACATATAACTGACCGTGGCTGAATACTGGTTCTGGCAAGTAAATGCCAACATTTTCTAAGGTTTGCCCTTGAGTTTTATTAATTGTTATGGCAAAGGCTAATGTAACTGGAAATTGTCGCCTTTTTAAGGTAAAGTGTAAATTAGTAGAGGATAGAGCCAAATCAATACGGGGAATATTCTGACACTCATTTTCTTTTTTTCAATCGATCTATTTGCTCGTATTTTTCTTTGACTTTCAGCCTTTCTTTTGTTAATGTTTACTTGCTGAGCTGACCGTTCTTCCAGGAGATGTTGCTTATATACGATTTGAGTGTCTGTGTCTTTTGTCCTACTTGATGTGTCCTTTTTTTTGAGTGGCATGTTGTTAGTAGATAGTTAGTTAGTAAACATGCACGGGGCAGTATGTGTGGCGTCTCCCCAGCAATAGATTTTATGTGCGTGGACGCGACTACCCAATCAGCACTCTCCCCAACAATGCTGCCCTTTATTTGCTTATCATGCGTGGCCGCGGCTACGCCATTCACTTTGTGCCCAGCTTCCAGTGTGTGTGCGTCCACGGTCTCCCCAGCAATGATGTCCTTTATTTGCTTATCATGTGCGGCAGCGGCTACGCGATTCACTGTGTGCCCAGCTTCCAGTGTGTGTACGTCCGCGGTGCCAGTCGTGCGTGTCACACCGAGCCTCGCGCATGCGCACTTCACCAAAAGACACACACATATGGACACCTGGATGCACACAGGGGTTTTATTAAAGAGGATATTTGCTTATCATGCGCGGCACGGGTACGCGATTCACTGTGTGCCCAGCTTCCAGTGTGTATGCGTCCACAGTGCCGGTCGTGCGTGTCGCACCAAGCCTCGCGCATGCGCACTTCACCAAAAGACACACACACACGGACACCTGGACGCACACAGGGGTTTTATTAAAGAGGATACCCAGCCTGATTACTGTTTGTGTTGGTTTTTCGTGAAAACCTGTTTTCCTCCCACATCCCAAAAACATGCAAATTATGTAGATTGTAGTCCATCCATCCATTACACAACCCATTACATCCTTACTACAGGGCCACGGGGGTCTGCTGGAGCCAATCCCAGCCAACACAGGGCGCAAGGCAGGAAACAAACCCCAGGGCACGCACACACACACACCAAGCACACACTAGGGACAATGTAGAATTGCCAATGCACCTAACCTGCATGTCTTTTGGACTGTGGGAAGAAACCAGAGTACCCGGAGGAAACCCACGCAGACACGGGGAGAACATGCAAACTCCATGTAGGGATGACCCGGGAAGCGAACCTGGGTCTCCTAACTGCGAGGCAGCAGCGCCACCCACTCTGCTACCGTGATGCTCCTAATTACTCCAGCGGAGATTGGCAAATTGAATTTTTTTTTTAAGCTGCATTTTCTGAGCATTACGATAATGAAGTTGTAGTGTCCTTCTAAGCCTATAATTATGGTAGTTCAGTAAATGGACATTTGTCTTCCATCTTCTGGTAAACGAGAGTCCTGGAGGGCCCCAGTGGCTACAGGTTTTGATTCTGACCCTTTTCTTAAGTAGTGTACTATTTTTGCTGCTAATTAACTTGTTGTGAATTCATTTTTATCGACTTGTTTTTTTTAAGATTTGTTCCCATGAATTTCTTCATTGTTCCTTTGAATTGCTTCATTTCTTTCCTTAAATGGCACCCAAACAGAAATGAAATGTGAAACGAGTGAGCCAACAGAAGACAAACTAAGTCAGGGCCTGAAACGCCAACTAATTTCACTCCAACCAGTTGCTTAATTAGGCACTGATTGTTATTTTCAATTAAACTTGTTTTTTTAATTCCATGGCTTGTTGCTGCTCTTATTATTCAACAGAATACATTTCTGAAATTGTTGATTTTCTCTTTTCTAAGAGCTCTGTTAAAATCTGTCAGTGACCTGAGCAGATCAACATTCCAGAGACCTTCATCTTTCTTTAGTTTCAGATATTGTATGATGGACACGTTTGCTGGTCATGTTTTTGGCTCATTTTGCATCTCATTATTATTTGGCTGATAAATAAGGAACAAGAAACAATTAAGGGGTCTGAATCTTCAAGAGCAAGTCAAATAAAGTGAATTCAAAAGAAGCTGAGTAGCAGCAAAAACATGTCACTAATTAAGAAAAGGGTTAGAATAAAAACATGCAGCCTCTGGGGCCCTCCAGGACTGGAGTTGGGGACACCTGTGGTAAACAAATTAGAAATGTTTAATTTTATTTGCTCAGAAACCCTGTATTCTCATGCTGTGAAATGGGTTAAATAGATGGATAGATGGATAGATAACTATCTTCCAGTAATTCTGTAGCTTATGGAACTTCCATAAATGATCCACAGGGTAATTCATTGAGATAACTGTCAGGACTGACACCTCAAAGCTCAACTCTCCTCAGTTCGTATACCACACAGGCACTGTCTTTGTGGAACTTACATGTGTGAGTTATGTTAACTGGCAACATTAATAAATGAGTGTGCAGTGATGGTCTGTAACTTTATAAAGAGCTGGTCCAATGCTGCCAGGATGCTGTGGTGTTATGGGTCCACAGCTCGCTGAGCAAAGGCCGTTTTTTAAATAAATAATCACCGCTCTCGCAGAGGCTGAGGGAGGGGGCGTTGGGCCATAGCAAGCCACGGGGTGATCTGCGGTGTCGGCGTTTCTCACCGAGTGCACAGGTGAGGAACTGCCCACATCCGTGATTGTTACCGTGGCTAATGTGCTGTAGCTGATTTGGCCCCTTCGCAATATAAGAAGTGCGAGTCGGTTGAAAAGGATCAAGAAAGAACGAGAGAGAAAAGGAGAAGGAGACGGAGGTTATAGGGAAGCCTGTCGGTGCAAGAGAGAGAGAGCCACGAAGAGCATGTGGGTGAGCGAGTGAACGAGCGCTCGCGGGCAGCTGCGAGGGCCTGGGTGTTAGGCCTACACCCAGGGGTTGGAGTTGTTGTTGCTCCCGCTGAGCGACCAGGTAGCGGGAGTGACTAGGGAAAGATAACTGGCCGCAGAAGGCCGGAAAGGCAGCAGGAGTCGGGAGGCTTGGTCGGGAAATATCCAAGGTGAACGTCCTGGCCGTTGGATTGAACCAAGTCTCGAGGCTGGGATGAGTGCCAGACCGAAGCCAGGGATCGGGAGGTCTCCAGTCTCGTGTGTGTGAATGGAAAAGGGCAGCTGCAGAGAGAGCGTCTCGCCTGCTGCAAACCTAGTCGGGAGAAGCAGGTGAAATGCCAGCATAGAAGAAGCACTGAGCTTGTTGTTTTTAAAGACTGCTTCCACATGGAACGTTTTAACCACTAGTTTTTTAAAGGATTGTTCTATTTATTGTTTTTTTAATCTCCACATTTGTTTTAATGGATTATTTATTTAATGACTTTTTGAATCACTGCACTTTATTGGACACTTTGTTTTTTTATTGTTTTTTTTAATAAAAGCACGTTTACACTTTTTATACCATCCCCTTGCTCAGTTGTTGCCTCCACTGTCTAGCTCATCTGTGACATTACTGACGGTATTGGGTTCAAGGGCTTCCGAACAGTAGTGGGAGCGTGGAACCGAACCCGCATCGTCACAGATGCTCCAGCTCCTTATATCCCCCGGCTGAAATAAGTGGGTTTGACAATGGATGGATGGTTAGTACTTTTCTGCAGTGCTGGAAATACCTCTTATAGTTTTGATTTTCTAATCACATGTTAAGCATAAGCCAGAGAGTCTATAAATAACAAATGTCAGTCTCAAAGGAAATAAATTATGCTGTTATTCATTAAAAACTTTAATGAGTCAATTTAACTCTACGTACCAACTAATTAATAAAATCAGTCAAATGACATTTAGATATGATTTTCACAAATGCTATCTTGAGGGTGCAAAATACAAGCTAAACTGTGTTGTGCATGTTAAAAAGTGTTCCTCTTTAGCATTTCACTATTACATTCAGAAAAAAAAACTCAAAATGTAACTGATTATTAATGAGGCAATTGTTTTGATCTGTTAGGAATATACAAATTATATATAGTACCGTATAAGTAGCTGCATGGTTTAAAGAAATTAAGGCAATTTGTATTAAATTTGTAAATGAATAGTTTGGAATGCTGCCATAATAACAATAACAGATGGGAATCGTTGAAGCAGGCTGTCTCACAGAAGTAGGGATCACTGAGGAAATGGCAGCTGATGCTCATAATATTTTTATGCAAACAAGCTGTGTAGTTTCTGCTCTAAACATGCTGGGCCCGAAGCACTGAGACTTGCACTCTGCCTCTAGAAAAGAAAGCTTTAACTCAGTACCAACCTAAACTGGGTATCTCATGGAATTTGTTGAATGGAATAAAACGGTTTAATACTTTTAGTCACCGCTATGGGATTTGGAAATGACAAAGAGCCAGAGAGGTCAAACAAGGCAAAGCTGACAATCTACAGTAGATGCCTTGTAACTAAACGGCTCAACAGTGCTTTACCAGAATCAGAATACACGTATGCAAACGATTACTGTAGACTTTTTGTTTTAAAGGAACAAAGATAACAATAAATCACAAATACGCATAGCTATGGCTGCCCCAAATCTTTCAAAAAAATAAAGTTATTGTGGTGCACATGTCATACTGGAAAAACAGTGTTAACTCAATGTGGATTTAATTAAAACATGATAAACATTTTTACTATTGTGAGGTTATTCAGAATACATGCTAGTAATCTGACTCTGTGGCCTAGCTTTGAGACAAAATATAGCCAAAGCCCAGAAGGAGGACTGTTATGTTTTCAGTTAGTAGAAAAGGCTTTCTTAGTTTATACCAGTTGTATCACAGAGCAGAAAATCTCAAAAGGCTGCCACACTTCAGAGTGGCCTGACCAGGGCCAGCAGGTTAAATAATGTAGCCTGAGACTAAGTCTATTTCTAGTTGGAAATGAAGAGGAAATCTAAAATGATAAACAGACCAAAACTTACCAGATGTATTTTGTTGTTTCCTCATTCAATTTCAAATTATTAGTAATCAAGTTCCCAATAAATCAGATATTTCCACAAAAACACTAAAATACACCACATCTAGCTTCTTTTAAAATCAACTGTCTGTGATAACATCAGGCAGTTATACCATCTTATAGTCATCTTTCATGACTTTTTACCAAAATGGATAACTGGGGACACATCCAGATTTATTTAATCAAATGTCACTTGCATGTTGAGTTCTTTGAAATGTGTTTAATTCTTCTTGGTGCTAGGTAGTTAGTATCTTTTGAAAGGTGCCAGAGGGACAAATGTTAAAGATGGATTCTTGATATCCTTCATCCTAGCTGCCCACCAATACCCAAATTCCATGGGAAGATTACTTCTTGTGTAATTCCTATTACTAAAATGCTTGGTCTCAACTAATGCTCACTCTCTCTTAACACAAATATACTCAAATATCTCCCTTTCCTTTTGTATTAAATAATCAATTTTAACATTTGAAGATAATATAACCAAAATTTAGTCACTAATAGTTCCAGGACTGTTAGCACAGAAAACCTAACTCTTAAACTGTAATTCACTTCCAAATGTTATCATAAACACAAATGTACCTTTTCATGTAAAGAATTATTATTAAACTAGCCACAGTACATATCAATGACAGGTAATAGAATAATTAAAATATATTTGTTATGTCTTGCCCTATGTGTACCTTCAGAGCTTTTCCCCTGTATTTACGTGTGAACGTCTCTTAATCATCTCTCAAGCATGTTTCCGTAAAGCCTGCTTCTTAGACTCTCAATATTTTTGAGGCGCATTTCTAACTGCCTGTCCAGCGGCTCTCTCTGCATTTCTCCCTCATATGCCTTTACTCTTCTCCTTGTGCATCTCTTACATCACATCACCAAAGCCAAACTGACCAATCAGATTGCCTAGAGGGACTGGACACACAGACTTTAGTGTTTTAGTATTTAGTAGACATCAACAGTTACAAGTAAAAAATATTTAAAATCTGTAGGTGAACAGAATTTACTAAGAAGGTTTCTTAGATTTTTCTTCGATTCTAGATATTTTCTGAATAAATGATTATAACCAGTGATAAGCCAGAATATACCTGGGACTGGAAAATACATAACTGATACTGGACATTTTTTCATATAGATTTCATGAACTAGCCCAGCTAGGATACAATTATGAATAGCAACAACCTTTAGAATGTATTCTGTAATACTATGGTACAATATTAACACTGTACATGTCAACTCTTCCCCACTGTGCATCAGTGATTATTACTGGGGGAATCATTTAAAATGATATAAAAGGACACTTGTCCAGGTTCAAGCAGATTCATAGGAACTCCATCTTAGCAAAGTGACAAACATTCACATTTGTATTACTGACATCTTGTTGGGAAGACTGCCAATGTCTTTAGAAATGGCTAGTAGAAAGAAAGTAATGCTATGCTATGAACAATTTGGGATATGTTGCCCCAGGCAAAAAGAGTAGAAAAGTATGCCAGTCTGTGCAAGTCTGAAATATATATAGCCTAACACAGCTTGAACTGGGAGAAATGTATGGTCTGAAGGTTTCTGAATGAGAAAAGTTGTAACAGTAACAGTACAAGGAAACAACTGTGTTAAAGAAAGGAACTTGTTTAGCTGAGCAAGAAGTTTTGTCTAATCAAAAGACCTCAGCACAGAGATTTTAGCCTATAAAGTAAAGAGTAGCTGCTTTAAAAGCAGGAAATTTGCAGCTGCAGCCTGATGTATGGTGAGGAGTTCAAGATGAATAGAAATTGGCAAGTAAATAAAAATGCACTTGTCTGAGAAATGGGAAAATAAAGGAATACTACCCAAAAATTGTATTTTTCTTATACATTACTTACCTCATGCGATGACTGAGAAAAATATTTAATCTCTTGTTTTCATGGAGAATGAATATAAGAAAAAAGTTTATAAAATAATACAAGGCAATGGTGACCTATACAACAAAAAACAATATGAAAATTGTATATGGTATGAAAATATCTCACATTACCTCTATTGCATAATCCATATGTTAGTTATCCAGTTGTTTGGTTACTACATGCAAAACATGTGCATTTTGATACTTCCAGAAAAACCAACACACATCATAAATAGGAAATGCATTCACATAAAACTGAGCTTTGTAAATTGGGTTGAGTATTCCTTTAAACAAATACTGCCCCAATCGGTTTATTAGCATTTCATCTTGGATTAAGGAAACAGGAACGGAAAGTCACTTGCAGCTCATGAGGCAAAAACTATAGCCCAGGCAAAGACATATTGTTGCTGAGCATCAGCTGTGCTGCTCTCTGCTAGTAGGTGTGTGGATGGATGGACTGATAGAGATAGACAGACAGATAAATAGATAAAAACATAAAATGACCATCTGTGACTTTCATCGCCACATCTTGTTGAAAAGTTCATCAAATGATAAAACACTTGCTTCATTTTTAACTACTGACATAATCAAAACATGCAGTGACAATATTATCTACAGTACAGTAGCTTTAATTCTGTTTCTGAGAATTAAAGTGAGGTGGGGAGTCTAGAAATGTTTTTTGTCTTTATGATTTCTGAATAAATGTGTGTAAAACCTGCTTTCAAAATCCATCCATTTAAAGATAAAGTATACCGTAGTATTGTGCAATTTCTAAAAAGCATGGACAACCTACTCTTAACAACAATACTATCTCCAAAATATTTACCAGATTACCTTCAATGCCAAATGTAAACTGCCATGCAAATACTACAAATAATAATGCATATTCACACTTGAAAGTAATGGTACATGCAAATCGCTGCTCCATAAACAGAGCAGACCTCACATTGTGCTTCTCAAATGCCTGAAGACATGTATAAGCCCAAGCTAAAGCTGCTTTGCAATTTCTCTTTCCCAATATGTGATTAGCTGTGCCATGTGAAAGGCACATGACTCTCAGGTTTAAGAACAATGAAGTGATTAAGGGATTGCTTGAAGTCTAGTAAATAAAAAATGTAAAAGTATATGGATTTGTGCTCAAATATTGATTAGACTAACCACTTCTCTCCAGCATTTCAATCATCTTGATGATAACTGTATTATTTTTCATTTCCTCTCCAACCTCTGGACTAATCCCAATTCTGCCATTCTGCCTCTCAGGCCGTTCATCTACTCCATTGTGCAATTCACTTTTTAACTTGTGTGTACTTCAGTCTTTAACATTTGAAACAGACTGTTGATTTGGTAGCTTTGTAAAGCACTTTGTCATAATGTACTCTAGGAATAGCTAGGTAAAACGAAGGCTGATTAATTGAGGGAAGCAGACTGGCAGTAACAATTTACTATTTCTGCCATTATTAGCATATTCTGTAAAGGAAGCCTAATTTGATGCACACATCTGTTGTAAGACAGGTTACAACCTATTATTTAAAATCAGTGGTTCTTATTTGTAGGAGTATGAACCCCCAAAGAGAACGTAGGGAATCTCAGAAAGTTGTGAGTAGGGATGTAAATAAGAACTATTTAGATGTTTAATCATTTTAAGATGAAAATCATTTAGAAAGTAAAAATAACAGCACTTAAGCTTTAGTCCATCCTCGAATCACAATGCACTTTAGAGAGAAAATAAGGCTGAAGTATAGCATCAACATGCAGGAAGCTGTAAGTCAAATATGCACAATTGGATCAAATCAAATACTGTAAGAAAACGAAATTTCACTGACCAACGTAAAACATGTTGTGGAACCCTTCTTTGCTGAATAGTTTCTGCACTGAAGCTTTTCATAACACAGGCAGGCAGAAAATAATAGGGATATTATTGATAAAACAAAGCAAAGCAGGCAGAAGGTGTACTTTAGGGAGACTGAGATACTGGAGTGTGTATTATGAGTACACTAAGGAAAAAAAAAAGTCAAAACCATCTTGGATTCAAATCATAATATGGTAAGTACAATAAGCAAAGTGTAGTGTATATAATAGTTGCTGGTTTCAGTAGCTCTTCCAGCTTTATCCATTATAAGCACTCATAGAGTTGTTTCAAGCTGGGCAGCTGTTCTGCTTACAGGTACATTGGCAGGCCAGTACTGTACAGAACGATATGTTGTTCATCTCTTCAGTTTTTGTGAAAGAACTTTATCTGCATTTGTAAAATGCTTTTTCTAAGACTCAAGTGTTTGTGCTCTTACACTTAGTAAGACTTTTTGTCTATTTACTCTTTATGTAATTGTGCATTTTCTTTCCCATAATAAATAAGCAAATCTTGTATTTGGGTACTATGTATTGTTTCTTTCTGTGGATTAGTATTGGAATGATAAATATTTGTAAACATAAAACATTGAATAAACATCAGAGCCTTGCTGTCATACTAGCAGATATCCAAGAAACACTGTGAGGTCTACACGATCTTCCAGGTTTCAGCAGAACATGCAAAAATAAGTTGAAATTTAAGTTTTTCTGTTTTGAGCACTGTAAATTCAAACTTTTGTGCAAATGTATATACTTTTCTGATTTTTATACTAAATGTTAACCAAATTTCTGGGATTTTAACATCCTAAGACACAATATAAAGTATTCCAAAAATGGTCTTGGCTAATATTTAGAATTTTCCAAAGATGCTGCTCTTATCTATTTTGTAGCCAAATATCCATTTTGAAGATCCATGTTTGTTTGGCAGAAATGTAAGAGTAAAAAGAATTAAGAAACAATAAGACACTACCAGAAAGCTTGAAAGAGAAGCCATTTTACAGTGTTTCTCCTCTATTCACTATTAACATCTCAGTTAGTAACCAACACTTTCTAAAGAGATTTTCTCATGTGTGGTACCACAACGCATGAAAGAAAGATTGTACTTTATAGAAATTTTCCAATGTTCAATTGCTTTTTAAATTATTTCTTCTATGTGCTTTATAAACCACAAAAGACGGACTACTGTTTTATTCAGTGATTTTTCTGCATACACATTAGCTTAGCCATTGCAAAAGAAAATACAAAACATTTGGACAAACATGATATAGACTAGTAAGCAGAATTTCTTTCAAATTATACAATTTTTTTAAAACTATTTAAAATTATTTTTACCACTGCCGATTAATCATCAATGTATACAAGCACATATTGTTGGGCAAAAATGAAATATAAGTGAAAGTGAACACACATTCTCTTTACTGTTATTGTTTATAAATACTACTAATAGAACACCACAAATGTATAAAGTGCCAAGTGTAAGAAAAAAACTGACGGGAAAAACAGCAAAAAAGAAAATAAAAGTAATATGTAACACATGGTCATGAATTTTTGTGTTGGACTTCCCAGAGACTATTTGTGTCATATTTAGAATTTTTGTGTCTTCATTTCTTGTTGTTTACCAATTATATTTTTACTAGCAAAATACCCACGCTTCGCAGCGGCGAAGTACTGCCTTAAAATTTTTATTAAGAAGAAAATTAAACCTTTTTAAACTGAGGAAAAATATACCAATAATTATTTGTTAAGGATCTCTTTGTATACCACATTGTGAGTTCGGCCCTCCGGTTGTAATATGACCAAGCTGTGCGCTGAGCTTACTCTTGAGAATGCAACATACAGTTGGCCATGTGAACAGTAATCTTGTTTTAAATCTCACAGCTTGTATTGCTGCTGTCATAATCGGTTTGAGTTTCATGGTTTGTTTCAATTACGACGGTATTTGTAGGACTTGTGTAGAAGAGACATTCGGCATCTGTCAAGCGTTGCAAGCACACAACCGGTTTCATTGATAACTTCACATCCAGCTTTTGAGAGTTTAAACATCCATAAACATCAAAGTGTCCACTACTGAAATCGTCACCTGTCAATATAAGATGTTTAAGAGGCATAGGTGGTTGTCGAAAGGTGTAAAATATTTGGCCATTTCGGTACACTTGAAAGCGACAACCGAACAATTCAGCGGCAGCCATCAACTCACATGCAGATGCATAGGTGAAGGGCTTAAGCATTTCACTCTTATAGTGCTCCTGTGTAGTATAATTATCTCCTGTACCGTCATCAGTCCACACCTTGAACCTGTCCCAGTCATTCAATACATAAGACACAATGTTCCTCCGGATATAAAGAGTGAGCCTGATATGGCCGTGCAATATGTAACACAGAGAATGGAAAAGGTTGGTTCCATCTCCAGGCATGGAAATCACTCGGTAAGTGACAGTTCTTTGATCGATGGTGATCACCTTGATAGATATGTTAATGGGGGTACGGTTGGAATGATAAAGGAAATGGGTACCTGAACAATGTAAAGTAAGTCTAAAATACCTACACAATAACTATAATCGTAATAAATGAACAATAAAACAGTAAAGAAGCCGTGGATTAAATAAAAAGGCTGTAGTTATCAGCAGGGAGACGTGAATCCCGTGGCGAAGCAAGGAAGGGAATATAGAGACTGGAGCGACGGACGGCCTTATATAGGCAGGCAGCCAACAACGTGGGAGGTGTTGGGATGGGGGACCCAACGGCGCCTCACATGGTGACCGAGCTGCAGGCTATGGACGTATATATGTACATAAGTAGGATTCAGTTAGCGTTGGGAACCCGCATACCAAATTTCTTGAAGATGGGCCCATAAGTAACAAAGACCGTTCAAAAGTTCAATATGGCGGCTGACAGTGGCGTCATACCACCGAAATAAGTATGTACATTGGTTTTGGTTAGCACAGGGAAGCCGCCTACCAAATTTTGTGAAGATGGGGCCATAAATAAGAAAGTTCAACATGGCGGACGTTGTTGACCGTTATTGACCATTACGTGTAGAATTTCAAAATGAAACCTGCTTAACTTTTGTAAGTAAGCTGTAAGGAATAAGCCTGCCAAATTTCAGCCTTCTACCTATACGGGAAGTTGGAGAATTAGTGATGAGTGAGTGTGTTTGGGGAAAACAACTACAGTATATTTTTTGGGTTATGTTAAAAACTATTTAATGAGTATAGGAATTCCTCTTTTTACTTACCTGTGTTTGAATATACCATATAATGAAAGGTTCAGCTCAAGTAAAGTTGTTTTTTTTTTGTAAAGTGTAAAAGGTCAAAGGAGGGGATTTAACAGAGGAAATTGCAGGAGATTGCACCAGTCAGTTGATCAGAAAGGGGGTGATCCTGAGGAGGATCGAGACTGACAGCCAGTAAGTTGCAGGGTTTTTTTTTTTTTGTGGAATGTTCGGTTATTGTCATGTCATAAAGGAAGACGACACCTGTTGTTAATCTACATCCTGTCTGAATTAGTACAAAGAGTGATGTGGTGAGCAAGATGAAACAAAATGTGGCAAGCAATTCTCTGTTGAGTGGAGTATTTCTTTAATATATGCACATTTACTGTAATACTTTCCTAATTGTGAATCAGCTGGTTCATGTCTGTATTAATTCTAGTCATATTTTAAATAAGTATAACTCAAAATGTTCTTGAATTGTTGCTTTAAACTATTCCTAATATCAATGTACTTATTGATTACAGCCACAATGCACAAGCAATTCACGGATGATACATGAGGGAAAAACACACACACACACAACTGGGAAAAAGTCACCCTTGAAAAACACAGCAGCTGATCCCGTTTCTTCATGCTCAGCTTTACTTCAATTCCATTGCTCCACTCTGTCTCACAGTGCCCTTGCTGTGAGAATCCCCTCCAATTTCACCCACATCCTTGTTCTCCTCTTCATTGACCAGCACCAATACCAATTTGGAGTCTCCCTCTGTTTACTTGGGGTCAGAGTTTACCCCACTCTCTTGCTCTGCATCTCTTTGGAACTCTCCCTGAATCAAGACTGATCAGAAACCATGTGTCAAACCCAAGGGATTTTTGCGACAATAAGCACCTTAGCAGGCGAGTGCTTTCTTTCTCACCTCCTCTACTCTCTCAGTTCCAATCCGCCAACATTACAATATTTTTAGTTTTGGTAAACGTTTTTAGTGTACCATTGTCTTTTTAAAATTTGTACAAATTACCAGATTAATGCAGAAGAATATACAAGGAGGAATAATGACGAATGTTAAGGATTATTAATAATACAGTAGAATAAACATATCTAACATTACATTTTATTGTTTACTAATATTAATCAACAATGGAAAGCTTTTGTTTTGGTCAGAACTATCAACATTCAAGAGCTTTTATCCTTTCTTAAAAATAAATACATTAACAAGTATGGCCAAGAAACAGACTCAGCTTGCACACTGACTATTTTCTGTTTTTTTGACCAGTAGTAGTTTGTAAATCGTGAATCATTTTTTTGATCTGAATCCACATGTAACTGTATAATCTTTGTATATAAAAAGTACAACAATTTTACTCTTTCAATTTATTATTCCTCATCAAACTATTCTACTGGTCTTGCATAAAAAACAAATTCACGCATTTGAAGAAAACCCAAAAGACACACATCTACACCTACACAAAAACTATTAATAATCACTTGTTCAAAATCCAAAATGTAATATTAGGCAAGAGGGATTTAAGAAACATGACCTTCAGTTGTTTGTGTCTAGTCAAGGTTTAATACTTAACAATTTAATTAAGACTGAACAAATTGTGCCATTTCGAAACATTCAATTCCTGGAGGGGATATGTCAAGAAAAAAGGCCTTTTTAATATCAAAGAACATTTCCCCACATATTTGTCAGTAGTCTACTGTAGATATTCATTTAATTTGATTAATGGATCTACTTTATCCCAAATCGTGCTGTGTCACTACTGCTAGCAGTAACCAAGGTCCAAGGCCATGCTCTAATTCACAGAATTGGGTTTATATTAGTGGCTGGGGGGTGCTGACCAGATGGTATATAGCTTTGGGAGGCCTCAGCTTAAAAAATATTTACATTTAATAAGAGAGTGTATTTAGAACAAAGAATTTAAAGCTACTGTGTTTTTGTAGTCTCAAAAGTTTCACTTAGAAGTTTCTTAGTCATACTTTTTATGTATACTTATTTAAAAACCATGTGTGGTCATTTAGAGACAATCTTCAAATTCTGACTTCATTCATTAAGAATGTCAACCTCGGAAGAGCTGCTACCACAACCATTTGAAAAACCCTGGTATATTGCAGTCTACTGAGGATTTTGGAGGCAGACTTGTTAAATTGTAAGGAAAATACATTTTTTTTAAAAAGGCGCAGGTGTTATTATTTTGAATCTAGCTGAATCGCAAATCATCAGGTACAATTAGACAATCAAATTAAATTAAAAAGTCACCATCAATTGAGAACTCTAATGGTTGTGTGACGCTTATAAAAGACTAGCAAAATACCCACGCTTCGCAGCGGCGAAGTACTGCCTTAAAATTTTTATTAAGAAGAAAATTAAACCTTTTTAAACAGAGGGAAAATATACCAATAATTATTTGTTAAGGATCTCTTTGTATACCACATTGTAAGTTCAGCCCTCCGGTTGTATTATGACCAAGCTGTGCGCTGAGCTTACTCTTGAGCATGCAACGTACAGTTGGCCATGTGAAAAGTAATCTTGTTTCAAATCTCACAGCTTGGATCGCTGCTATCATAATCGGTTTGAGTTTCATGGTTTGTTTCAATTACGACGGTATTTGTAGGACTTGTGATGAAGAGACATTCGGCATCTGTCAAGCGTTGTAAGTATACAACCGGTTTCATCCATAACTTCACATCCAGCTTTTGAGAGTTTAAACATTCATAAACATCAAAGTGTCCACTACTGAAATCGTCACCTGTCAATCTAAGATGTTTAAGAGGCATTGGCGGTTGTCGAAAGGTGTAAAATATTTGGCCATTACGGTACACTTGAAAGCGACAACCGGACAATTCAGCGGCAGCCATCAACTCACATGCAGATCCATAGGTGAAGGGCTTAAGCATTTCACTCTTATAGTGCTCCTGTGTAGTATAATTATCTCCTGTACCGTCATCAGTCCACACCTTGAACCTGTCCCAGTCATTCAATACATAAGACACAATGCTCCTCCGGATATCAAGAGTGAGCCTGATATGGCCGTGCAAGATGTAACAAAGAGAATGGAAAAGGTAGGTGCCATCTCCGAGCATGGAAACCACTCGGTAAGTAACAGTTCTTTGATCGATGGTGATCACCTCAATAGACATGTCAATGGGGGTGCGGTTGGAATGATAAAGGAAATGGGTACCTGAACGATGTAAAGTAAGTCTAAAATACCTACGCAATAACTATAATCGTAATAAATGAACAATAAAACAGCGGAGAAGCCATGGATTAAATAAAAAGGCTGTAGTTATCAGCAGGGAGACGTGAATCCCATGGCGAAGCCAGGAAGGGAATGTAGAGACTGGAGCAACGGACGGCCTTATATAGGCAGGCAGCCAACAATGTGGGAGGCGTTGGGATGGGGGACCCAACGCCGCCTCACACGGTGACTGAGCTGCAGGCTATGGACGTATATATGTACATAAGTAGGATTCAGTTAGCGTTGGGAACCCGCATATCAAATTTCTTGGAGATGGGCCCATAAGTAACAAAGACCGTTCAAAAGTTCAATATGGCGGCCGACAGTGGCATCATACCACTGAAATAACTACATACGTCGGTTTTGGTTAGCGCAGGGAAGCCACCTATCAAATTTTGTGAAGATGGGGTCAGCCTTCTACCTACACGGGAAGTTGGAGAATTAGTGACGTTGGAAAGTGCAATATGGCGGCCGACAGTGGCGTCATACCATCAAAATAAGTACGTACATCAGTTTCGGTTAGCACAGGGAAGCCGCCTACCAAATTTCGTGAAGATGGGGCCATAAATAAGAAAGTTCAACATGGCGGACGTTGTCAACCGTTATCGACCGTTATGACCGTTACATGTAGAATTTCGAAATGAAACCTGCTTAACTTTTGTAAGTAAGCTGTAAGGAATAGGCCTGCCAAATTTCAGCCTTCTACCTACACGGGAAGTTGGAGAATTAGTGATGAGTGAGTGAGTGAGTGAGTCAGTCAGTCAGTCAGTGAGGGCTTTGCCTTTTATTAGTATAGATAGGGGTGCAGGCAGGCAGCGTGATGTAGTGTTAAGGCTTTCGTCTTCAGACCCTGAATTTGTGGGTTCACATCTCATTATTGTTACTGCGTGACCAGGAACAAGTCACTTCATCTACCTGTGCTTAAATTGGAAAAAGAAAAAAAAAGAAATTCACTCAAATGTTCTAATTTGCCTTGGATAAAGGCGTCAGACAAATAAGAAATAATAATGTCAGCCTAGTTACTGATATCCAAGTTTTAGATCCTTCCTAAAAAAAGTACATCACATTGATAGCGTTAAATAGATGGTGCTAGGAATTCTAGATTTAAAACTTTTTTGTTTGTTGAATTTGCTCTTGCTTTTTGTGCCTCAGTATGTATGTAATTTAAATGTTCCCAACACGTGTCCCTGGTTTGCTTAAGGTGCTTTGGTTTTTTTTATATACCAAAGACAGGCACGTTAAGTTAACTATGACTACAAATAGACTTCATATGGTTAGGTCTATAAACTGGGGGTTGCACTGTGATTAATTGACCTAGCTTCTGTCCAGTGTTACTGGTTTATGTCATGGCACATCACTGCATAATGGACTTAGCAGTTTCAAAAAGTGAACGGATGATGTTTTTAAATGCACAATGAACTCAGAATTTGTCAATATGAAGTATGTTCATACAAATAATTAAAATAAACTTCTAGAGATGTGAAATGTTTCTATGCACCTCATCCTAATAACCCAAGACAATAAACATATGACTGAAATCTATCCAGAGCTTCCATAAACATTAGATGGTGAAGTAAAGAATGACATCTGAGACTTTACAATACATAAGTGAGATGATTTTATTTTATCAAAAAGATCATTTAACATCTTTGAACCTCACAATTCTAAAAAAAAATCTTGATTCTTTCTGTGCATTCTCAACACAGCCAGCTTAACAAATATAATGTTGAAAAGTTATTACTTTTTGACAACAGAACAAGATAAAAGTAATACCGCAAAAGTGGCAATAAAATTCAAGGAACAGAAAAAGTAAAACCTGACAGACATAAAGAACTCTAAAAAAATGAACACTGTAACATCTTACCTAAATGTATTCAGTTAATGTAAATATGCTTAAACATTTAGCAACAAATACATGCAAAATCCTACCAATCCAAGTAATTGCTGTCAAGTCTACATTCAATATTCAAATACTCCACCCATCTATTTATTTTAACTCACTGCCCATCCTGGCAGGAATCAACCCTTGACAGGATGCCAGCCCATTGTAGGGCATCCTCACATAATGACCCACATGGGACCAATTTAAAATTTCCAAATAACCTAAATTTGTATAACTGTGAAATGCAAACTGCACATCATTGTAAATTTTGTTAGACAATAACAAAAGGTGTGTGGAATATTTAATGCTAGCATTACAAAGTTATTCAAAATACCTACTATCAGGCCAGCTATTAATTTGTTTAGACTACAACTTTTATTAACACCTATGAAAGAAATGAAATATAACTGAATTAGTATTGTTAAAAGCAAAGGATTTTTTTTTTTGTGATCAGCCATTTTTACCGATCAGAAATCGTATCTTTCTAAATGTAAATTGACCGATTTAGATCAAAGCATCACTGATACGAGGCAGGCTTCCTGTGTACTGAGAAAACATGGCATCACATGTGCAGAAAATATACAGCATTATAAAATGCATTGCACTCTTCTGCAGTGAATCAGACCCACAGAACAACTGATTTTGCAGGAGTGCTCCAGATTACCCACAATACATTGTTAGCCAGACCTTAAGAAGCAATATTCCTTACTTCATACACTAAAAAAATCTTAAACCATCTTTTAATTGTTTATGAGTTTCTTGTGCAAAAATTACATGGAAAACAGAGGTTACCATTAAGTTCACACAACAAAAATATGTGGCTGTTTTACTCATCACCATTAACTTTTCTAACAAACGAAGTGCAACACAGGGTCATGTTGAGTTGCATCACTAAGTAGATAGCAAGACTCAACCTACAGTACACTCACTCACACAGAGCCACTTCAATTTATTTCAATTTAGTCTATTCTTATTAGTGATGCTTACACTTATAACCCTACCATGCTGTACTAAAATTACAAAAGTAGTATATAAATATGTAACATTATATACAGAAACAAGGACAGTATATTTTAGATAGAATACATCAGAAAACAGGCATCCTAATGTCACATATAGGCCTCAAAATTAATCTGTAAAGCCATATTTGCATTTTTTTTTCTCCAGGCTCTCCTGTTTTCCTACCATTTCCAAAGACACAGATGTTATCCCAGATATTAAATGGGATCAGTTTGAATGAGACAGATATCTATGAGTAAGGACAATGACGAACTGGTGCCCTTGCTCCAAATGCTGCTGGGATAGGCTCTTATCCCATATGTCTCTGCAGGATTAAGTAAAATGTTAACACTTATAGATGGAATGGAAGACATCCTTTAGACTACTCAGTTTTATAGTACACTTAAACAGAATTCCAGGAATCATTTTTATTAAATAAAATTAATCTCAATTTTTTTTTCAATCAGAGAGGTAAACCTTGCCAACAACAGGTACAAGGCAAAGTCTGTTATTTTTCATGACACATACGGTAACTTGCAAATTACACACAAATATGCACTATAAGAATTCAAGAGGCAAAGCTGAAGGACCCAATTAAACAAAGGGGATTATGTAATCACTGCAAAGATGGGAGTTTCACCAACCATCAAATTTAGGTGCTCTGGAGGCAACCATAATTTTAAGATGCAAGACTGACTCCACACATATGTATTTTGAGTTTTGAATTAGTGAAAATGAACTGAGAGATTCATGTGAAATACCTCCAAAACAAAAATGGCATCACTCCATCACAAATACCACTGTCAAAAATACAGGTCAGCTATTTTCCATCACTTCTAAATCAAAGTAAGAAAATATGGGATACATCCAAAATAAATTTCTATTTTATATCTGGAAGATTATACTTATTTTACATTGAGTAGAACTGCTTTTTTTTCCACTGTGGTTTGGAAGACATTCTTCGTAATCCTGAACGCTAGAACATTCCCACAGAATATTTAGTGTGTTAAAGGTAATGTTCTGACACCTTCTTGTTTCCAGCGTTAGGTAATTGTATTGATTATAAACAACCATAAAAATTATAAAGTTCTCCATTCCTTGCTTTTCATCATAAATGAAACAATCACACATTTACCGTAATGACAGATGCAGTAACATCTCCCCTAAAGAAGATACTTTATGATGTGCCCCCACTTAAGGCAGGTCTGTTTTTTAATACCCAGCGTGGTTACTACAGCAGGCTCCAGCTCCCCAACTGATTCCCTTGCTGATTCATTTAGACTAATGTTTCAGGTCTTCTGAGGTAAAAAGTTGACACCAGTGATATTGATCTATGCATCAATTATAATATCGTGGATGAAGGTACAGTACTTACACAAACTACTTGTGAGTGAAATACCATAAATCCAAGTACTGCTGGAGAAAGATAAAATGGTAAAAAAGTCTGCCCCCTATTTCCAAGCTTAATGCATTCCTAAAACTCCTCATAACACAGACAGACATACAGACAGATACTGTAGATAGATAATGTATTTGTCCCCATAAACTTAGAAAAAATAATCACAATTAATGTCAATGGGAAAAAAATGTGTGCAGTCCAAAGTCCCTAAACTGACACCTATTTAACCTAAAATAACATCATTCCAATAAGAATAATCATATTATCTATAGCTATTAAAATACACTCTGAAGAAGTATGTTCCCTTCAATAATGATTCCATTTTATGGCTGTTCACAAGCAGACAAAAACAAACATATGACACTTACTTTCTTATGTGCACAATTTATATCCCTTCTCAGTTTTCAAGTCACACACATCTTCCAACTCTTTCTCTTTCGGAAAAAAGAGAGAGGCAAGAAATTGCTATATTGTCCAAATAATGCTGTGCAGTGTCTTTATCCACACAAGAATAGTATACAGTACCGTAGAGGTGTAATACGTAAATGTCAAATTTTTACACCCAAGTTCCAGTTCAACTCTTAACTTATGAATGCCCAGTCTGAAATCAAGTCTCAAGTCTAAAACTCTAAACAAGTCAGAATACGTTTTTACCAAATGTAATGCCATTTCTAAGTTTACATAGATCATGAATGGTTTTTAACCATTTTTTATTACGTTTGTCACATTTACAAACTGCCACCTCCATGATAACACATGTGTAAACCTATCCTTAACCTTAAAACGAATAATAAGTATAGTAAAGTACATAATGCAAATATTACAATTTTCGATATGCCACTAATCATTACAATAAAAAAGTTGTGCAACAAACTGACAGGAATGTAGGTCTGTCTATTTCAAATAAAGGTTATTTCTTTTCATCAAGTATGAATTTAATATGACCTTTCCCCTTCAAAAGAAACCCACCCTTTATGTTTTTGTTTGTCTCCCCTACACTCAAGAGATAGACCATGTAAACCAAAAAAAATAAGTAACAATCATTAAATTAAAGACACATCAAAGAAATTCTACTTAGTCATCCAGCAGACTTACAATTTGAATCCTGACTTGAATGTGCAAATAGCTTGATTACAGAAATGGAAGACTAACCTTGACAATGAAGGGCATGAAGAGTGTGTGTACATTTATGTGCGTGTATTTTATTTGCCCACAGAGTTGTGCTGTCTCTCTTACCTCACAGGGATACGATGCATTCCGTTTGTGAAATGCCAAATTGGCCAAAGGCTTGTTACTCTTTTGTGCATGATGGGGATAAAGTAGATTGTTCATTTAAATGAAAGCTTGTGACTAAGTGATAAAAAATGGACTGCCCCAAAATTGGGGTTGGATGTCAAGTCCTAGCAAGTCATAAGCAGTCAAAATCCAAATGGAAGCCATTGCTGTTCAAGTCGCAAGTCTTTTTAAATTTGTTGAGTCAAGTCTGAAGTCATCAAATTCATGACTGTGATCTAACTCCAGTCCAAGTCATGCGATTCGAGTCTACTTTCCTGCTGTACTATACATATACACCTAAAAAAGAATGGTGCTGCCTTGCACTCAAAATAGAATAAATACCCATTAAAATGCAACATTAGTTATCATAACTGAAAAGAAGATGCCTTATAACACAAAAAAGCATTCCTTGCACATGAGGAAACTCCTAAAGCTGATTTCACATTATGTGACTTTTAATCTTGGTGCATGTCAGACTTGGCGCCTGCAACTGCTGATCTTGTTTCTCGACCATGTCAATTTAAAAATTTAAAAATCACTGGTCTTGTCTAATTTATCAGCTGCATGCCAATCATCCAGCACAGCTGTGTTGACCCCTTCTTATGACAGCCAACAGCGTGCTGCCTTAGAGTTAGAATCATTTTAACAACTATGGTGTGTACAGCTGTAATATGCATTTTTTTGTTTTTTTCCTCCATTTTATTATGGTACCTATAGCATGATAAGCTTCTCTTGTTTGTGAGGTCCAAAATACCCATATTACTTTTTCCTATCCATTGCATTACATGAATTGTTCATCTGGATGAGCATTCATTGGTTGTCAGCTGTCTTCTGATTTTGAAATTTTTTTGATTTTATATACTTTTATTAATTCCTAAAGGTTAATTGTCTTTTTGCAAGACCAGACCGCAGGGTCACATATCATGCACACAGAGTTCACCCAATGACTAAAAACTAGTTGGTGCGAGTGGCTGTGTATGTCACATTACACAGTCGGCATACGTACACCTACATTTACTCATACAAGGCACATTCCAAAAGGCATATTGGCCTAAGAAGCACATTTTTTATGTTTTATTAAAAAAAGATCATAGGGTGAAAATCTATATAAATAAAGGGAGATCATGCAAACTGTGTTCTGACAATGTCCAGGCCAGTACACAAAACCTGGACTTTCAGCCATACTGCTGTTCATCTTAGTAATTATGTATATATCTTTGCAGCTTGCAACTTAAAACAAAAGCATTCATATTTAATGTATCAATTTAAATACATAACATGTTTAACATGTTATTTATAATATCTTTCCTATACTGCAAAATTACTAAATGAACAAAATGATAGTGTTGTCATCCATCCAGCCATCTAGTTTCAAACCCATTTAAGCCAGATCTGGGTTACAGGGGCCAGGGCCTATCCCGTCCATCTTAGAATTGCCAATTATTATAACATGAACATCTCTGGAATGAGAGGAAAGCAGAAATATCCACAGAAAAACCCAAAGCAGAAATGTGGTCCCTGTTAGTATTTGAACTAAGATCTGTAAGTGTGACATAGTAACCCCACTGGCTAATTGTCACCACCAGTTATTGTACACACTAAAATCATGAATTGTTTTCCTGGCTCAGTTCTTCAGCTCACACACCCAATTACATCACTGTTTATAGCTTTACACACAAGACACAGTGCTCATATGATCTGACATGAGTTAAGAAAAACAAACTTCTACATGCTGAGCAATCAGGTGATGCATCTTGTTGAGGGGGAAAAAAAGCATTTCAAAAATATTTTGCATTTCCTCAACATAGCACACAGCATTGACCCATAACTGCCAGAAAGAGATCTTCTTACATCTACTTTAGATAAATTAAGTATCTTGTGGTTAGTGTGGTGCTGAGGTATCACCTGTTGCATGGCTGCACTCGGGTCCTAATCTGGATCCTGAGTTGGTTTGTCGTGTGGTGGGTGCGGCATTGCACTGTATCCTAACTGTGCTCCTAACCTCCTCCTGCTCCTTGTGGTTATACATAAAACAAAAAGTTCATTCATTCCTATCTGTCAGGTGGGACATTAAAATAATATAAACTGATCACAAATTGTTGAGAAAAAAAATAAGAAACAAAAAAAAAAGTCTTTAAGGCTTTTGTTTTTCTTTTCAAAATTATTTTAAAAGTATAGGAATAAACATTTAATGTATGATGACCTCATGAATCTTGTTATGCCTCTTTCTACAGTAGTTCAGGCCTAATATCACAACTATTTGTTTTGCTTGGTGACAGTAATAAATCTGCCACCATCAGAGACTCATTTCAGCTTATTACTTAAACATGCTCTGCACATTTCAGTTAACAGTTGGCCACTAAAGTGAAACCCTGGTTCTCCCACTAATGTAAATTAGGAAGGACATTTGCAAATCTCATATACAGTGTATGTACGAAGCAAAGAATCTGTCCACATACACTGCCTATAAAAAATGTTCACCCACACTTGGAGGCTTTCATGTTTTATTTAAAAAAGACTCTTTGATTTCAAAGTGGTAAAATACAAAACACAAAATATTTGATCATGTAAGTATCCAGCACTTCAAGCCATTATTAGTTGGTGTACCTTTGGAAGACATGGTAGCCATGAGTCTTTGTGTACAGGTCTTTCTCTATCAGATTTGCACATCTAGACAATTCAATTTTTCCCCATTCTTCTCTGCAAATCTGTGACATACCTGATGCAGCCAATTGGTTTTAGAAGACACATAATTAGTTCAATGGGAATTCCAACGGAAGAAAGTAACCCCAGCAGTAATAGTCACCTTGAGGTTAAAAGGCTTTTCAGACATTGAGACAAACTTAGCTTAGAGTCGGGAGAACCCAGCTGGAATAAGGAAAAGAGACCAGAGTTGAAAAAAAGATATAGGAGTTGGTTAGGAGAGTACTGTTTGTGATATTGTGGATAAGCATGGTAGGTACACTAGCTTCATTTTAAGGGAGCCTATTATGTTATTACTACACGTTAAATTCCATTACAACAAACTCCCAGGGACCTAAAAAATATTTTGTTGTAACTGTATTTGTGTAACTGTATTTCGTTGTAACGTTGTATTCTGTATTTGTTACTATAGTGCTTTCTTTAACTTGCGCCCAGCCATTTGCAATCATTTCAATAGCTTCTTTAATGTTAATTTTAATCTCCTACTACCTACAAGTTATGCTGACGAGAATTTTTCTCAGCATTTCCTTGCAATAATACACTTTCAGGGTGTGAATGATGCCCAAATCCAGCACTGCTGTACAGTTGGGTGGGAGGAATTCAACGCAAACATTATCTAAATGTGGAAGCATGTTGTGGGTTGCACAGTTATCAATCATGAACCGAATCATCCATTTCCTTTTCATATCGTGAGGTTTCTGAACTCTTTTGAAACCCGGCACACACATACACTTTTTCAGCGTCCTGAAATGTAGCAGTACACATACATTTGGAACCTGTGATTTTTGTTCTTTTTTTACTCGGACTTTCTAGAAAGTTGACAGCGTCGATGGTGAAATTCCAAATTCACTGGGAACATCTTATTTCTTCTTGCCGCAATCGAGAGCTGAAAAAATGTAAAGTTTTTTTTTTCTGATATGAACTATCGTTTTTTCGTGACTGCCGTTTCTATAGAAGGGTAACAATGAGTTAAATTCCAATGGATGTTTTTCAAATATTGACGAGCAATAAGCAAAAGGTTTCACTGAAAACTGCAGGAAACAAAAAAGGCAAAAAAAAAAAAAAAAGTACGAAGAAAGTTTAAAGAAAGAAAAAAAATACAATGTTTCCTTTTGGGGGATCGTTGTGCACAACTGAGGTATGGCCACAGAACTAACTGCTCCGTGGATGATTCATTCAGGCATTTCAAGGTTATTTTTGGGCACTTCGTTGTAATTTGCTGAATGTACTTCATAGTAACGAGATTTCTATAGACTTGAGTCATATGGGGAAACTGTCGGGACCATAAAAATACTTCTTTGTAATGAAAATTTTGTTGTAAAGATATTTGTTATAACGGAATTTTACCTGCATTTTTTAATAATGTAACATGATTACTTCTAAAGCTTTTTTATTACTTTTATTTCATGAAAGGTACATAGTAAAATATAATATATAAAATCAATATAGAAAAAAACACTAGAGATGTGAGAAAAAAAGAGAAAAAAAACAAAACCTACACAAAACAAACCCCACCCGAGAGAAGAGCCAGAAGCAAAAACAACTCCAACTTTCTTCCCTGTATGAATGCTTAATCTGTTTTTTAAATAGACTCTTGCCTTGTTTTGAAAACATTTTGGACAGCTCCTCTAAATGAGAATTACATTTTTTTGTAATTTCAAATAATACAAAACATCAGCTACTCACTAAGTTTTAAAAGATGAATTGGGATTCTGCAAGTCATAGGCAATTACAATCAATTTGTCCTCCACTTTAAGTCCTTCCGGGAGTACACCAAACACAGCTGTTAATGTGTTAGAAGTGATTGTAACAAGAAGGCTGTCTGATAAACATTTTAAGCTTTTTGTCCAAAATTATGTTACTTTGGTGCATTCTCAAAACATATGGCCTAGAGATGCTGAGACAGACGGCAAAGCTCACCATTTAGACCTTGCCCTAGATGCATATTGGACAGTCTATAAACGAGTTAAGTGTGATCGATGAAAGATTGCGAATTGAATTATTAAGTAATTTGCACATATAGACCTAGAGTGTATTCTATGCATGGCTGACTTAGACTCTTTTTCTGAGATGTTAATTGAAAGGTCCTTTTCCCTCTGTTCCCTAGGATCGTTGAAGGATACATTTTTTGAAATGTTTATATACTGTATATTGTTGAGATGCTGTCTGAGTCTCAAAACTGGCCAATATTGCCTCCGGAATAGAAATGGTTAGGAGTTATGGCAAATTGGATAGGTTTCGTTTAACACAAAGCACAAAGCAGGGTATATAAAGAAGTAGAGCAAGGTTGGATTTCCATTGCAGCTCAGGCTGGTGTAATTTCATTAATTTGTGCCAATTTCAAGGTCTTTATAGTGTGTATATATGCCACTTAGTATTAAAACTGAAAGTCAGGTAGTAACATGCCACCTTCTGCTTTAGATCTTTGTAGAGTCAGATTTTAAATGTGTGGACAACTTGAACTCCAGATAAATGAGGTTATAATTAGGTCTACTTTCTTAAAGAATGTTGTACTGGTGTGTGTATGGTTGCTCTAAAATAGACAGGGAAGCTTAGGAAAGATGTTCATCTCAACCATATTGATTCTCCCTGCTGAGGTGAGACCAGGGTAGACCATGTTTTAATGTCATTTGATTTTTTTTTACCCATACTGTTACTAAAATTGTGTTAAAATAGATCTTTAAATATCCAGAGATAAACATCACAAATAAATACAAATTATTGTGAAGGAATTAATTGGTAGACATCCAGTCTAGTATAATGTTCTGGAGAGTTCACAAAAAAAATATTATGCTTATTTTTGCACTAAAACCACCCTTTTTCATACTTACTTAAGAATGCCCTAAAAGGCTACCACAGATTCTCACTGCTGTTCATTTACATTTACATGTATTCACTTAGGGACTTTTTTGTCCAAAGCAAATTACAAAAGAGGTTAACCATAATCGAGTAAACAGTACTCTGGTAACTGTTTTAAAACAAGTGTTACAAAACAAGGTTTGGAAATTAACCATCACAAATACAGATCTAAACCAAACAGAACAATGCAAAACTCATTATTACTCTTTCTTAGCTACAAAGAACCTTGCATCAAAATCATCATCATTTAAAAAGATATTAATAGAACAAGAGAGTCTTCAAACACTTCTTAAACACACTGAAAGAGTCAGCTGCTCATATGGTGGGGGGCAGCTCTTTATACAAACTACGAGCTACACACAAAGAGGCTGGATGGGGATTTAATGCTACACAGAGATGATAAATGCCTCCATTTACATGGCTGCTGGCCAGTTGACTACTCTCTAGACAAGCATCAAGGATTTAATCTTAATACAAGCTGGAACAGGGAGCCAGTGGAGAGACCTGAAAAAAGAAGAGAGATGCGTCCATCTCGGCTGACTGAACGCAAGTCGTGCTGCTGCATTTTTGACTCACCTACAGTTGCTTAGCTGTACATGCAGGTACTCCTGCCAGCAGTGAGTTAAAAGTAGTCAAGGCGTGACAAGTCTAATGTCTGAACCAGAAGTTATACAGTATACTCCTTCAGATATGGTCTGACTTTGTGGATATAGGACAGCTCAAAATAAAGCACTCCATGCAACAACTCCATTTTAAAATGTTTACTGAAAACATCTGTGGACTGATTAATAATAATTCAGCACTGCTGCCAACAGTTTCTACCTTGGCCACAACTAGGGTGAGTATAGTACATGAGGCCAGTGCAAAAGGGGAAAACATTAACTCCACTTTGGTCAGAAGGCTGTTACTTTAATGGAATAAGTGACCACATGCAATTAAAAGCAAAAAATCTAATCAGCTTTGAATTAGACATGGAAGACAGATTTGTAATTGGTGTGCAAGAACAATTTAGCTGGACTTTTAATATTTTGCAAAGATAGAGTGCATCATTAAGATATTAAATATTTTCTGCTAAACACTGGCAATTGTTCCAATGTTGCAAATTAGGGGTCATCAAATAGATTTTACCTGGGGCCAAATTCTTACAGAGCAAATACTCTTTAGACTGTCTTCCCAAACCTCACACATTTTAACACATACACATCAAGGCAATTTAGACACTTCAAATGTATATCTTTGTAAGATATGGAATCATCAGGCATGTGTTGTATTCATTTTGGTGATGTTATCATTCTAAACAGGTAAGCATCCATCAATCCATTTTCCAACCCGCTGAATCCAAACACAGGGTCACGAGGGTCTGCAAAATCATTTTAATTCATACTCTGAATTTGGGGAAAATTCACTGTTTGCACCCGATCATGTAACTGATTAGTTGGGAAATAGCTAACTTGCAATGTGGATTTTGAGGTTATGAAAACAAATTAGCTAGCAAAAATGTCTTTGTCAAGATGTCATAAGGGGAACACTGATAGAGAGATTCATCAATTCAATGTCAAACAGACCAAACAGAATGCCTTTATAATGTCATGATTCTGAATGATCATTTCAGTCTGAAACCATTGCAACCATGTTAGATGAGTCAGTCAGTCAGTCTTGACTATACGGTGATCCGACGCTGACGCTGTCCTTCCATTTGATCATCTTCATCACTCCCCCTCCTGTGTGTACACAGGTGGGAGAGCTAGCAAAATCGGAAAAGGCAGACATAGGGGCACAATGGTTAAGGGAATTGCCCCCGTGTCCAATAGGTTGGTTTCGATGGTGATGTCTTGCCATTCTTTTCTCCTATTGTTGATGGATTCTCTGTTGTTCAAAGTGATGGATTCCTTCATTTATTGTCTGCCTCCAAGGTGCATGGACTGCAGAAAGTGTCTCAGGCTGCACTTGTGGAATGGAGCAGGCCATGAAAGGTGAAAATGTTAGGTAACACTATCTTCAGAAACATGACACTTTCAAGGAATTTTATCCACCACATCCTGAGTAGGGAGTCCATTCTGGTAATCGGGAGCCTGGGATTCCCACATTCCTGGGAATGAAACTGTTGTAATTCCCAGGAAACCGGGAACATCCAAGCTTGCATATATAGCGTGTAAAAGTGTAAAAATCGATCAGGAAATAACAGAGTTATAGTTGAAAATAATTAAGTGGCACGGTTTTTTGGTCCATGGTGTAGTGTGTTGCTCACTAATTCAGTCAACAACAGACCAGCAGCAGTCAGTCTCACAGCTCAGTGGAATGGGAGGAGTCTGCACTCTGCAGCTCACATATGCCAGGACGGGGCAGACTTCATTGACGTCTGTCAGACAACAGCTTTGAACAGCAACTTGAAATTGCAATGCGTCAGTCTGTTGCATCTGCATTATCTGTGCCAAGAAATTTGCCATCACAGAATAATGACAAGAAACTGGATGCATCAGTAAAAGCTGAAATGGCGGTGTTTCAGAGCAATGGCAAGCACAGGCGTTGTTTAGAACAAGTGTACAGTGATCCCTCGCTATATCGCGCTTTGACTTTCTCGGCTTCACTCCATCGCGGATTTTAAATGTAAGCATATCTAAATATATATCACAGATTTTTCGCTGGTTCGCGGATTTCTGAGGACAATAGATGTTTTAATTTATGGTACAGTCTTCCTCAGTTTGTTTGCCCAGTTGATTTCATACAAGGGACGCTATTGGTGGATGGCTGAGAAGCTATCAAATCAGAGCATGTATTACGTATTAAATAAAACTCCTCAATGATATACGATATGCTTTCCGCGCGGTGCTTCGCACACTTAAAAGCTCTAACAGCCCGTATTGATTTTTGATTGTTTGCTTTTCTCTGTCTCTCTCACTCTCTCTGACATTCTCTGCTCCTGACGGAGAGGGTGTGAGCAGACGGGCTTTTTGCACAGTGGCTGTTTGCTTAGAAGATACAGACGCTCCTCTAAAAAATGCTGAAACACTACCTTCACATTGATCCTTTCATTGCGGCACTTTATCGTGCTTCGCATACTTAAAAGCCCAACAGCCCTATTTATTTTTGATTGTTTACTTTTCTCTCTTTCTCCGACATTCTGTGCTCCTGACGCGCACTCTTTTGAAGAGGAAGATATGTTTGCATTCTTTTAATTGTGAGAAAGAACTGTCATCTATGTCTTGTCATGGAGCACAGTTTAAACTTTTGACAAATAGGGTGTTATTTCATGTCTAGAGGGCTCTAATAATGTTAAAAAAAACGTATTTAGAAGGTTGTAAAACAGGTTTTCTATGCTCTAACTGCGAAAATATTTATAAATAAAGATTTAAAAATAAAGAATCCTACTTCGTGGAAATTCATGTATCAGTCTGGAGCAGATTAACCGCGATAAACGAGGGTTTACTGTATAACTGTGCAGAGAATATTTATAAACAGTGTGGGAGAGTTTCTAAGGGCTTAAAATATATAAAAATAACCATACAAACATATGGTTTCTACTTCGCAGATTTTCATCTATCGCCGGGGGTTCTGAAATGCAACTCCCGCGATCAAGGAGGGATTACTGTATCAGTATCTGATGACTGTGCCTCCTACTTCAGAGGAGGCAGAATGTGCTTTCTCAGCGGCTGGCTTACTCTGCATGAATGTGCACTCTCGCCTGGACGACCGCACACTGGACACGTTCTGCTTTCTACGCTCTTATTACCGCAACTAACCAGATACATGTACTTATATGACAGCATGAACTGCTTGTAAATAAGGTTAGTCTTTTATTTGTGTCAACATATTGCAGTAGTTTTATTAAAAAATGTGTTGGTCATTCTAAAACCGTTCACATGTGAGATGCCCGTGCACTGTGTCATTCCCGGGAATGACACGCGGGATTCCCAAATTCCTGGAAATGGATTCCTAATCCTGAGCCTGATCAGAAAAATTGATGTCTTGAAAGCCAGTTAAGATCACAGCAGGAAAATATAGACCTTTTCACTAACTCAAAACAAGAATAAGTAACACGTGCTCTCCTCCAAGCTACATGGTCACTGGCTAACCAGAATCAATCCTTTACTGATGCATAGATATTAAATGTATGTATTACAGGAATTTTATCAGGGCTTGCTAGTGATAATACAATAATAAATTTTATTGAATCACTGAAACAGATGCCTTTGTAGGTTACTATTGCTACATTCACAGACAACATCCAAGTCTGGATGACAAATGATGGAAATCATCCTTATTATGTATTCCCATTGATTAACCATCAGACAACAGAACCGTGGCACAACTGGGCGTTTTTGTCTGATATTCTGATGAAGCGGGCACATGCAGTTTGTTGGTGTTTTCTTTGGTTGCCCTTTTTGCCCAAAAGTTCAGTTTTTGAGCTCTTTGTGTCTTTGCTTTTGAAGGGAAGCATCCCCTGGTTGCCCTGATTCTAAGGGCTAAGTTTGGAATAAAAGCAGCAAATGCAGACTGATGATTTAAAAACCTTGTTATGAATTATGATGTGCATTTAAACACTACTAAAGTCTTTATGATGTCAAAGGCTAGTTTTAAAGCTAACTGACTAAAGCTGTTCCATTAAGGAAAAAAACAATCAATATCAGATATACTTTTTGCTGATGCCTTATTTTATACATTCCTGCCATTTGTAGATACTACATAATTTCAATATAAAAATAATATTTGTTGGAGGTAAACTTGGGCCAGAGAAAAATTCCATGCAGGCTGCTAACTGATGGTCCCAGATGAAAAGTCAAAAGCTAACTATATTCATTCTGTTTTTCATAATGTTAAACAAAAGAAGATATTGAATATGATTCATTATTATTACTGAATATAAAATTATTTAATATGATTTGATTGAGAATCAAGAACTGAGGTCACATTACAAGCATGAAGACTAATTTCACAAGGTATCACCCAGAAGAAAAGTTAAACAATGCATCAACATGTGGGTGTTACATATCATAAATGAATGTCCTCAGTCTTACTTTTGAAACTGTTGAGATGCCTGAATTCTATTTCCATAATTAAAACAAGATGTGAGTAGGATGATATGAATCACTACCATTTTTATTAGATGAAATGTATATGATTTCATCTTCTACTTCTGTAAAATAAAAACATGAGTAATAAACCAATATATCACACAAAACTGAAATTTTATCACATCATGATCCCATTAGATTGATACTAATGTATACTTTGTAGCAGCTGTTTTTAACCTTTATTCCTCCAAAGTCCCCCAGTTTGCCACATGAATACGTGAGGGTCTCCCAACATGATATTACCTTCTTGTACTTTTGTGGCAGTCTTGACAAATGTGCTTGTTTTTGAATTCGCTGCTTGTGCTATTATACCTCCTGTCTTTTTTAAAGCATAATGGAAAATTAATAGGCACTAAAAAGGTGGCATATTTTTGTTAAATAAATGTTCATTTTACTGGTGCCTGGATTTCTTAATCATAACATAAAGGATAAACAACAACCAAATATGGAATTTGGCACTGCAGTTATTCTTGAAAAACAAAAAATCTGATTACTACTGACTCAGCTTAAGAATTACTTTTTAAATTAAGGATAAAATGAAGTATTTCTGAAAATAAAAAAAGCAAAACACATTTTTAAATGTAGAATTAGTTTGTGCAGACATTTTTTCATAACCACATTAAATATGAGTGGAAGTGCAAATGGATTTTCTCACCGCATCCAATCAAACCAGTGAAAAAGACAAAGAACTGCATAGTGCTGTGGCAGTAGTTGGGTAAAGCCGATATCACATTACGTGACTTTTTCTTATGGAGAACATCAGATTTGCTGATCGCAGTCACTGATCTTGTTGCTGCAGCATATCAGATTACATGACTAAAAATCGTAGGCCATGTCACATTTACCGATCAAGCACCAATCTTTCAGTGTAGTTGTGCTTGCCCTTTTTTATGACAGCAAATAGTGTGCTGCCACACAAAGCATCACTTTACAATAGTTTAATGGCTACTGCGAGTCTGCAGCTTCAAAAATGCTAAATCACTAAAGTTATTTATGGCAATGTAGCACGTCACCTTATTTTCACTTTTCCTATTTTAACTACAGGTTAGTAGCTGTGATGCACTGCGAGAGTGACTACTAAACTACAAAAAATTGTGTGACTGTGAGATTCCATTCCAATTTCTGTATGATCACTATACAGATACTGGAGACATACTTTAACACCAAGAGTAAATGTAATCCAGCAAAACTATATATGGATATAATCTATACATGGATGGGGGGGTGCGTCTTTGAAAAAACTAACAGTCACTGCAGGCCATATGTAACATATTTTGATATACTAATGAAGCAGATAATTTTAACAAGATCCCAGGATCAGACCCAGTCCACATGCCTTATGTTTGCAACTTGGCCTTTAGTGATTCAGGTATTTCACTGGTAATTGATAATTATTTTCTATCATCTTGCAGATCCCATAGAAACTTTCTGGAGCCTCCTAGTGGGCCACTGGGAACCACTACTGGAGAAAGGTTTGGTCAAATATGAGTTCATAAACATCCACCCTTGATAACAGTAAAGAAGTGCAATGCCTAACATACCAAATATCAACACTTTTAAATGCCTTAATGTGTATAAAATTCATTTGCCTATATACTGATCTTGGATGGCTTGCTGGCCCAAAAACTCAATTGCTTTAAATGTGTTGTAGCCAGATGGACACAGGGAGAAGTTACCGACAAGAACATAATTAGGACTAGTGGTATAACAGTACGACACAGAGGACTAATATTAAAACAAATACCATCAGCACAGGTGTGATCTCATTACTTAAATAATAAAATGCAAACATCATTTTTCGACACCTTAAAACATCAGAGTATTAAATAATGAAACAGCCATAGGATTTTTTAAGATTAGGTCTTCCAAATCAGTTTATTTTTATGGTATTTGGAACACTATATTAATCTAATCTAACAGCAATGCATTTGTGATTCTGCATGAAAGAATTCTGCACTGTTAGAACCTACAAGAAGGAGAAGTGTTAATGGTGTAGAGTGAGATGAGAGGCATTCCTCAATGAGAAAACGTGTTACCAGTGCTAAAGGTGATGAAGGCATGAATAAGAGGAAGGACTCTGGGCAGAAAAAAAGCATACGAGTAGATGAAGAAAAACAAGGCCAATATACATGACCTTGTTCTTACAAATGATGTAAGTTGACCTCACAGCAAAAGACTGGGAAGAAATTTTAACTGCCTTTTTTTCTCATCTAAAGCTAAAAAACAGAAGTTACTTGTTCGAAAAATATATCAAAAACAAATAGAAATACAATGTGTCACTACAGTTATAACTAACAATTGTTTAAAAATGTATCTGAATGGGTTTACCTTTACATTTTTTGTACAAAATAACAGAATTGTTTTTATACAAAGTGGGGGGCAGGGGGATGGGGTTGTAATCCTATTCACATTTTGAAAACGGCTCAATTATTAGAATAAGAAACATTAACAACAGTATAATTTTACATTCATAGTGCAGAAACTATAATATTTAGAAATTTCAACATTAAATGTTAAGCCACATTAAAACTTTTATTGCATATCCCTGTACTTTGTACATAATTTAAACCAAAAGCAAAACTGACATGCACATCTTTGTTACTGAGAAGTTCTGCAGCCCTCGAAAAATAAAGCAGTTCACAAAGCGAACAACTCTCTTTGTTCTTTCTGCATATAGTCCTGCTTAAACACTCAAGAAACAGAGCTCTAAAGCACTCGTCTTAAATCTATGGAGTCATGTGTTTAGTCACGGGTGGACTTGCTGGATTACATCTGAATGAACTTAAAATAAAGTGCAATAGCTGGCAAAAACATACAAGAATCTAATTATCGATGCAGTGCAGAAATCATGGAGGTCCAATGAACATCTGCACATTTTCCTTATAACCATCCCCTACAAATAATTATTAAAAAGTAGCATAATAGATAACAATTAATCCAAAGCTTTTGTTTTAATTGGACCTAATGATACTATGTACAAACATATTTGTATTTTAAGTAAACAACCTTAGCTCACAAGGTATATTGTATTTTAAATTAAGAGGATTAGAGAACTAACTTGGGGTTTCAGATTGATTTCTATTTCTATTTCACACCTCCAAACTTTAAATTAACCTCCAAATTACAAACTCAGTTGTTCTCTTATGAATTACTGCCCTTTCTAAATTGAAATTTAATTTAAATTGAATTTAAATTTAAATTGAGTATTGTACATCTACTGTTGCTTGAATTGATTCAAACTATCTGCAACCCAATACTGGGAAAAGTTGGTTTGGAAAATAGGCTGTGGACTATGGCCGGCCATTCATCCCGGCCAATACCCCCAGGCCGCCAGGTGGAGCCCTCCCTGAAGCATGGAGATGCCCCGAATTCCAGCAGGGCATCATGGGCTATGTACAGTAGTTTTAATACCCGGATAACGTCGGAGCCACCAGGAGACACTACAGGGAGGCTCAGAGATGTGTATTTGCCCTATAACCCTGAAGTATGTCTTAGTCACAGCGACAGGGGAAATGACGTACTTCCGGGATGAAGAAGAGGACTTTTTACCTGACCCGGAAGTGCTGATAATCAGGTGGACTGAGGGGGCAGAAGCAGTTCCGGGTCATTAAATATAAAAGACTGCAAAAGATCCCAGACGCGTGAGCTGAGCTGGGTGGCAAGGTGGCAACGTGTCTGGGAGTGGAGGATCGATTATTGATTTAGTATTGTGCTGGTTATATGAGTATTGTGGAGAGGATGGTGCTTTGTGCACTGTTTATTAATAATAAAGTCAATATTTGAACTTTTACCTGGTGTCTGGCATCTGGTCTGAGGGTTCAAGGGGACGACAGCGCCCCCTATCTGTCACAAGGCACATAGATTAACTTCACTCCAATAATGGCAAATGTTAATGGCTATTGTCACATAAATGGTTTGGTAATCTTATAAGAACATCAAACAGGTATACATTATTCTAAACAGTTTTCAAACATGAAATAGTCATCCTCTTCACTATTACTTCATTTATGGTTTCTCACATATCATCCCAAATTGTATTTATTATACATGGATATACTGTTATGTTCATAGGAAGCAAAATGGCACAATGGATTAGCCCTGCTGCCCCATAAATCCTTCATTATTGGTTCAAATCCATTAACCCATTGCTATCTGTTTGGAATCTGCAAGTTCTTCCTGTGCTTGCAGGGTTTTCTCTTTGAGTATTCAGGTTCTTCCCCATATCCCAACGATCTGTGTCAGTTAGATTAATTGGCAATTCAATTTGGTTCAATGTGTGTGTACACTATGTGAGTGGACTCATTCCCCATCTAGGACTGGTTCAATTCTTGAGACAGATACTGTATGGTTATTATTCAGCCCCATACAAACCTGAATTCAGTAAAGCTGGTATCGGAATATTATGTCCCATTGCATAAATCCACAGTCTGGTGTACCTAAACTTTTTAGAAACATCTGAAATAATAAGATAAAATGGTTGCTGTGATCAACCATTCTGGTGAATTAGCAATCAGGAATTACAACATTCTGGATTAATGCAACATATTCTCTAATAAATAAAATAAAAATACTGAGCTCAACAAATCAGGCCATGCCATAGTGAAATGTCTTAACAGCTACAAAAATAAAGAAAGATGTATGTCCAAAGATGATAAAGTCGAGGCGTAATAAACATTTACAAATGTATGAAAGGAACAACAAATTGTCTTTTCAAAGTACTGGTATAAACTTCACTTCACTTCATCAATGCCGCATGTGAACAAACCTTCTAGTCATTATGCACTACAAGTAGGTTTTATTTAGAAGCTAAGTAAAATTGAGGCACAGTTATTAGAGTTACTGCTATACAGATCCATCATCCTTGATTTGAATCTCACACCTAAATGCTGCCTAAGTGAAGTTTACCTGTTCTCCCTGTATCTGTAAGAGTTTTTCTCACACATCACAAACACTTGTTTAACATGGCTCTGTACAAACAGGCCCTTTGATGGACTGCATCGCAGGCTGACTGCTGCCTTTTCAGACATTTACCCAGCAACACACAACTCAGAATAAGATTCAGCAAGTCTGGGAATGTTAAAGTACGATGCAAAATAAAGTTTCAAAAGTTTTTAAATGGACCCTATGCATCTTGAGAAAAGATCTGCAACTCATACAATATAATTCAAATAATTAGACTATCAGGTTAAACATTTTAACACCTGGAAATTGAAAACATATCTCTTGGTCTACTGAATCCCAGTTCCTGACAATTGACACAGATGGCATGTGTGGAATATGACAAAAACATGACAAAGTCCAAATCTCTATCTTGCAAACTATAAAAAAACTAGCCAACTCGCGGCGTATCATACGCCGCATAATCATGCCAGTTTTTTAATGATTTTTAAGCACAGGGAGAAAATTAACATTTGAAAAATCGGTAATGTAATACATCAGCAAGAAAAGCAACATTGTAACAATGCACGGAACGAACCAACACACAATCGTCCGTGACTGAAAACTGCCGGATCGCCATCGCTCATTTGCCCACCTCCAACTCGTCACTTGAGTCATTGTCGTCTTTGCACAGTCCAGATGCACCTGCGATTCACGTGGACTTTCCGTGTTCCTGCAGGAGCATCTAAGAAAACGCACGTTTGTCGCGGATGCGAATTGCTGTATGTAGCGTGTAAAACAGTTTGCTATGGTGCACGCGTGTACGAACACGTGTATGAGTCTAAGAATAAGGTTTTTTTTTAGCAAGATAGTACTTTAAAACAGAAGGCTACCAGTACAGTGGCTATAAAAATATTCATGCCCATTGACGTTTTCCAAATTTTATTGTTACACAACATTGAATCACAGTGCATTTAATTACGCTTTTTTGAAACTGATCTACAGAAAAGGACTCTTTCCTGCAAAGCAGTCTAAATGATCTACAAATATAAAACACCATCTAATTGATCACTTAAGCATCTTCATCTTTAATATCACACACCAACATACTGTAATCAATGGTATTGCCAATTGGTTTTCGAAGTGCCATTATAAGTTAAATGGAGATCACCTGTCTGTAATCAAGGGAGTTGACTTGACTATAACATAAATGGAACTGTATGTGCAATGTCTAACTTGTGCTGATTCAGTATTGTGATGTTACCTACACATTGAAGATAAAAGAACACTCCATGAAACTCATTAAAAAGGTGACTGAAAAGCACATTTCATGGGCTGGAGACAAAACATATCCAAGTCACTGAATATTCCTTGGGAGTCTAACTAAATCAATCATTAAGAAATGGAAAGACTAGCACATCTGTAAATTTGCCTAGAGCCACCCATCCATAAAAAATGACTGATCGTACTATAAAAGGACTAGTGGGGAAGGCCAGCAAGAGTCCTATGAGAACTCTCAATGAGTTACAAGCTACCCTGGATGAGACTGGGGAAACCATGAAGATAACAACTGTTGACCAGTTGCTTCACCAGTTGCAGCTTTATGAGAAAGTGACAAAGAGAAAGCCACTCTTAAAAAAATAAATGGTAGAATTTGTAAACAGAGAGCAGTAAGGCAGACTTTACTGGAGAGAAGATTGAAATATTATATAATATTATTACATTATATAATATTATTACATTAAAGAAAGTGAAGTAATAAACTGAGAAAAAGGAATCATGGGAGTCGTCCAGTACAATTACACAGATGTCAAGGAAAGCAACTATAATAAATTTGGATCTTTTTTTTTTTGTCCTTTAATTAAAAACGGACACTGCTTGTCTGAGTTTGGATGGTGAGCAAGCTTGTAATAAACAATTAGTAAACAATGGGATTGCTAGGCTAACAGCAAAATGTGCCTATTTTACTTGTAAACTTGTTAAACATGTTAGCCTTGTATCTTCTTGATAAATATCTTATGAACATTTGATACATTGGCAGCTTTACATTTTAGTAAGAATTTAAGTACTGCCTAATTAAAATGGTAATCCATATTTATAATTATACCTCAAGAATTAGGAATGCCTAGGTGGTACTCTAGGGGAAAAAATACACCTATATAAATACAGTAAATGTAAATTTTAACAGCAAAAAAATTGGTGCAATTGATTAAAAGTATTAAAGCCTTTAAGATCATGTATATTTACATTTAAGCTGTCTTTAACAGCCAATATCAATTAACTGAATCAATGTGTAAGAATATATTTATTTTTTTGTTAGAAAAATCGTGAAAGCTACTTTTTTTTTTTTAAATTGACCTTTGTTTCAGATTAAGTACAGATGAAGTTAAACAATATGACAGCTTGTACTTATGAGAAGCATTTTATATTCTTTAATGTTACAGTATATATGTTATCTTTATATATAATATACACTCACCTAAAGGATTATAAGGAACACCATACTAATACGGTGTTTGACCCCCTTTTGCCTTCAGAACTGCCTTAATTCTACGTGGCATTGATTCAACAAGGTGCTGAAAGCATTCTTTAGAAATGTTGGCCCACATTGATAAGATAGCATCTTGCAGTTGATGGAGATTTGTGGGTTGCACATCCAGGGCACGAAGCTCCCGTTCCACCACATCCCAAAGATGCTCTATTGGGTTGAGATCTGGTGACTGTGGGGGCCATTTTAGTACAGTGAACTCATTGTCATGTTCAAGAAACCAATTTGAAATGATTCGAGCTTTGTGACATGGTGCATTATCCTGCCGGAAGTAGCCATCAGAGGATGGGTACATGGTGGTCATGAAGGGATGGACATGGTCAGAAACAATGCTAAGGTAGCCCGTGGCATTTAAACGATGCCCAATTGGCACTAAGGGGCCTAAAGTATGCCAAGAAAACATCCCCCACACCATTACACCACCACCACCACCAGCCTGCACAGTGGTAACAAGGCATGATGGATCCATGTTCTCATTTTGTTTACGCCAAATTCTGACTCTACCATTTGAATGTCTCAACAGAAATCGAGACTCATCAGACCAGGCAACATTTTTCCAGTCTTCAACTGTCCAATTTTGGTGAGCTCGTGCAAATTGTAGCCTCTTTTTCCATTTGTAGTGGAGATGAGTGGTACCCGGTGGGGTCTTGTGCTGTTGTAGCCCATCCACCTCAAGGTTGTGCGTGTTGTTGCTTCACAAATGCTTTGCTGCATACCTCGGTTGTAACGAGTGGTTATTTCAGTCAAAGATGCTCTTCTATCAGCTTGAATCAGTCGGCCCATTCTCCTCTGACCTCTAGCATCAACAAGGCAATTTTTTGCCCACAGAACTGCCGCATACTGAATGTTTTTCCCTTTTCACACCATTCTTTGTAAACCCTAGAAATGGTTGTGCGTGAAAATCCCAGTAACTGAGCAGATTGTGAAATACTCAGACCGGCCCGACTGGCACCAACAACCATGCCACGCTCAAAATTGCTTAAATCACCTTTCTTTTCCATTCTGACATTGAGTTTGGAGTTCAGAAGATTGTCTTGACCAGGACCACACCCCTAAATGCACTGAAGCAACTGCCATGTGATTGGTTGATTAGGTAATTCCATTAATGAGAAATTGAACAGGTGTTCCTAATAATCCTTTAGGTGAGTGTAATCTATTTATCTATCTATCTATTGGTGCTGTTCTCATCAATACCACCTTCGCTGTCACTTCCCTTAACACATTACATTTTAAATCATTCCTGAGGCAGATTGAAGACTTAAGTGCCAGCTTAAGTGAAAAATTAAAGAAAACGTACTAAGCAATTGCAACACAAACACTGACTTAATCAGTTTTAATGCGAAAAGATGCCAATGAAAAAAGAGAAGAAGCAGCCCGATAGGCTGGAGAAAAGAAGAGCTGCTCAGGAAGCAGCAAGCACATCAACCTCTGAGCAAATGAATGCTAAACATACAGAGAAAGAGAATGAAAACTAGGAATGCTCAGGTCAAGTGTATTCACTTATCGTGCAGTGTGCTGTTACTGGTGGATAAATATTTTCTCTACACATTTGATGAGTTAAAAAGTATGTATTTTAAGAGAAGCGTATTTATTTTAGTATTTTTGTGGTTACTTAATACTCCAATACAGAATATAAGGCTCCCCTGCATTTGATTACACAGGAGCTTAGCGTAAACATTTTTTAAAGAGATGAAAAAAAATTGCCATCAGTTATCAGAATTGGAAGATCAAGTAACATGATAGTGATGATCACTATCAGCCCAAAAAAAAAAAAAACTGATCGGAGCACCCCTACTTGCAAGGGTAAAGAAGAAAAAAGAATGCTGCAAAATATAGGGAAAACTAGATGCAGTCTGCAAGAAAACTGCTCCTTGGGAGATTTGTTTTCAATCGAGACGATTAGCCTAAGAATAAAGCCAAATCTACAGAGGAATGGCTTAAAAACAACAATGTTTTTGTCCTGTAGTGGCCGAGTCAGAGTCCAGATCTACCTGGACTTGAAAAAGGCTGTTCACTCACAATCCCTGCGCAACCTGACAAAGCTTGAGTAATTTTTTTAAAGAAGAATGGAGAAACTTGCAGTGTTCAGTGTGCAAAGCTGAATGACAGAGACATGTGCACCCAGTCTCAGGGTTTTCATGGCTGGGTGCATGTACTAAATACTGACTTGAACTGGGTGAATATTTGTGAAATCAGTTATTTTGTGTTTTATAGTTGTAATTAATTTAGATCACTTTGCAGAGATCTGTTTTCACTTTGACACTAAACAGTCTTTGTTGATCAATTTCAAAGATGCCAAATTAAATCCACTATGATTAAATGTTGTATAACAAATATGAAATCTTCCAGGGGGGAGAATACAATTTATAGGTGCTATAAACTAGGATGAGTCTAGGAATATGACAGTGAAAACTTCCTACTCTAATGGCATTCCCAGTAACCAGATCTGAAACTAGTTGAATATCTGGAATGAAGTACAAGGATCTTTTCTGAGTAAACACGTTCCACCTCCTAATCTGTGGCAACTCTGAGGCATTGGCATTGACATGGAGCAACATGCAATAAAAGCAACAATTTCGGGTGCTTCTAAAGCAGGACACCATTTTCTGCAACCTCCCTTTAAATTGCAAAACTGCAATTCTCTTTGGTACTCCACTGAACATTACTTTTTTCTTCAAGAATTCCTGTGGCAAATTCTTCTGAGCTTCTTGCTGGATTTGCCATTAACTCTTCTTGTGACTTTGTCTCATTTTTGTTCTTATTGTTTGTTCTTATTCCTTTTTCCACAGCTTGTCATATTTTAAGACCTGGGCTCTAAGGGGTCCCATCTGAAACTGTTAGTGCTTCATTTGCTGCCTTACAAGTTATTGCCTATAAATCGTTTTCCCCGAAGGTACAAGAGGAATCAGAACTTCCCTGTATTTCTCAGCAGTCATTATTTCATTGATTTTGACCAAATCATTTACACAATTAGCTGAAATGCACCCAGAACAGACAACATGTTTCACAGAAAGCTACAGTCAGGCATCTTGCCAATTCCTCTGACAGATTGCCATATTTGGGACTCAAACATTGTAAATTTGGGATTCATTTCTCCATAAGGCTTTCTGACATTGGTTGCCATTTCATGTTTTATAATCTTTTGCATACTGGAATTTCTTCAAGAATGGTTTATTAGCTTCAACTAGCACTACAAGTATTGCTCATTAAATGCACACAGCTTTTTGGGTCTTCCATTGTAGCTTTTGTCCTAGATTGATCTGTTTCTTTGAATTTATTTTCAAAATACTCCTTCTTAATTGTGATATTAAAAATGTTACAACAGAAAAAAAAATGTATGACACCTTGAATGCTGCATCTTGTAAATTTGGTCTGGTACACTCACTGACCCTAGCAATGCAGAAAGTAAGCTATGTTTTTATGTCTGTCAAAGTGTGTTAGCAAACTTGACCCCATTTCAGAGAGATGAGGATTTAGATCAGAATTGGTTGCCATCCTTAACAACTTTCTGTATAATGGTGTGTGTTTAGAGAGCCGTCGTGCATGCTGGGTTTTGGAGTTCTTGATATATACATGAAGTGGTAGACACATGTTATCTGTTATTTAATTATATACTCATACCAATGCATTTTGAGATAGGCAGCAGTGATGTTACTCAATGTAGGCTGTCAGTTAGGAGGGGTGGATTTTACCATGCCAGTAATCACCCACATTGTTCTTTTGTCACATGTACAGATTAAAGTGAAATTTTCAGCTGCACGTGCTAATGAACATGCAACGCATCACTGCTTCAGGCATCATATTTGTGAATAAGAACTACCTTACCTCAAAGGTTTAGTCTTATAAACATATCATGGGGGACAGTCACAGCATTTGCATGTGCTTTAATATCCCAGTTTTTCACAGAAACCCAGTTTCAAAAATGCAATGTGTATTCTTATTCTGGTTAGAGAAATCAGGATACTGGCCCCTGAGAAACCCGCTTAACACACATAGATTTCTTAACAAATAATCTGGTTATGTGGCCATGTAAACCCTTAACTAGGTTGCAGTTAAACATTTTGTAACCTGTGCATGTCCATTGTACTCTGGTAGCCTGAAACATGTCTTTGCTTAACACAAGAATCCAGCAAACACAGGTACAAAACAGAAGAAGCAGCCATAATGATGGTTGAAATAATCTATCGCAATATTTAAAAGAAATTACTAAATTTATGTTGATGAGCTGAACGTACAGTGATAATGCTGTGTTTATATGCTAAGGTAGCCATCTTTTATTTGAATTGTCCAACTCGTAGCTCTGAGTTGGTAGAGTATTTGTGTGGAATGTCCAACTCAAAAACTATGATGTACCGTCTGCCCAATGAGCACATGATCACAACACAAGCTCAGCATCACAATCTCAGGAAACGCAGACTCCATGTTTGTTTTCATATTCACGGTGGCCGTTGATGGCGTTTAATCTCATTGTCTTAGCATATTTTTATGACATTTGAGCATTTTGCCAAAGAACGCCGTAAGTGGACTTGCAGATGTAAACAGTTTTTTTTTTTAACAAACCAGGTTTCTGCCTTAAGTGGGATGCTCAACTTATCCTGGTTTTGTAGTGTACTGTATATAAGCACACTCAGTGATCTACAGGTAACATCTTCTGAGAATGATTTAGGGGTTTTCATTCACACAACATTCTCGCTGTCCAGGCAATGTGCAGAAGAAATTAAAAAGTCAAGTATAATATTAAGCTACAGTATATTTCTATGTTGAGTAAGAACAAAAGATTTCCAAGCATAGATTGAAGAATGCAAGGTCAGACACATACATCCTCAAATCAGCTACCCTTGCTGTTGAGGAATTCTCTTCCATTGTCTGTCCCCAAAACTGCATTGATGCCAAGACTAAAATTCAGCCTGAAGACTCGTCTCTTCCTTACTAAATTTAAAGGAAGATTTAGCAGTCTAAAAATTGTATTCTTTAACGCTAACGCTTAACTAACTTAAACGTGTCTTGAAATATCATTCTTTTCTGAAAGCCCCCAACTTTGTTTGGTAGCAGGGTACTTTCTCCCGATAGCGCTCAGCTCACTCACAACTATAATAAAGCTATTTATACACACATTTTATACGTGCATTACCACTGGAATAAAAATACATAATTTTACTCTGCTAAATAACTGAAAAAGCAGCCCTAGTGTTCCAAGTGGAACAACAAAAAAAGTAAATCTACACGATAGCTTATAACACTCTTGTACGATGCTACAGAAACCAGCTTACGCAGAGTCTAGTAAAAAGCACGTTATCGGTAAATAGGCAGTGGGTGACCCCACCGGGCCACCCACCTTAAAGTCCGCCAGCGATCTCCGGTACATTGCTGTCTAAGTCATCCCCGCCCCCGCAGAGCGCCGTATAATACAGACGCGCGTGACGTCACCCGTCCTGAACGCGAGCGGGACGCTGGGACGCCCCGCTACGCGAGCTGCTTAACACAGGCCGTTTTGCTGCAGAGTAAAATTCGTTATGTTAATATAGCGCCTTGTACTTACTTCTTGTGCTTCTTTTTTAGATGACAGATGATGCGCTGCCCTATTGTAAATTAGGAGAACAAGTCTGTCGATCACCGTAAAAACAAACAACGCCGCCTATCTTGTTTTGCACCGGGTATTTTGATGGAAACGCCTTCCACTTTCTAATATGTGCCAAATGCGATCTGAACTATAGAAAAAAATGTGCTGACTAGTGCTGCCCATCCCACCGGTGCATTCCCTTGTTTTGTTATTTATTTATTTTACAGGAGAGCACGGCGGCAGCGGTAATTCCTGCCAGTTTGACTAGCCAGATACTCTCTGTGAAGATGTAAGGCAAAAATGGAGCCGGTGACATAGGGTGTACATCGACTTATCTTAATACTTAAGAAACATTTTAATGAAGTTGTCCTTCGATTAGGGAACTTCGGAAAACGCATCCTCGGAATCGAGTGAGGGAAAAGGAAGGGGGAGGGGCGATCCCATGTCAGCCACCACCGGGCTGAGAATCCCGTAGAACAACAAAACCGTCCTCATTCTTTGTCAACGCGTTTCAGCCACGCCTTACCGTTTCGGATGCTCTTGTTTCTCAGGTATTGGGAATCATTGCCCAGCCAGTGCCACTTTTTGTCGATCCTTTCCTTGCCGTTTCCTTTTCTTCACGTCGGATCGGGGATGACCGGCACTGCCTGCACACTGTGCTACCAGCACTCCGTGCGCTTGGCCAGCCGAGCTTCAGCTCTTGCTTAGCCTTAACAATCCCAATTTAATTCTCCCTTTTGTTGCCGGGATGTGTTCGGCGCCGGACTCCTTCTTGCCGAGATAGCAGTAAAACTGTTTCCCTTGATACGCCTTTCTCAGCGTCAGTGGGTCGCAGAGCTGGGATTCGGGAGGAGTTTCCGCTTCAGGACGGCTCTCCTTGTCTCCATCGGGTAGTGACGTTCACAACAAAACCCGATGAAGTACTGCACAGGAGCGAGCGATCCTTGTGGAAAACCAAGGAAAGTCGCCGGGAGAAATGTTATCGGAATGGAAGTGTTAAGGGAGGGCACAGGGGAGTCGAGTAGTGTACTTCTGTATCTTGCCACCCCCCACCCTTCCTCTGCGCTTGCTTGAAACGATTTTTTCATACTGGACTTTGAGTTGCTAATCTCCGGCTTATCTGCAGTATTTTGCATGAATTAATTTTTTTTCTTTACACTTTTCTCAGGTTGTTAGGTGGAAAAGAAGTTGTTCCCCTACTATTGCTGGGGATTTTAACAACACAAGCTTGCTATAGGTTATGTGTCTTTTAAAATCCAAAACGGGTGCAGGGCGAAGATCAGGAGCGATTAAAACTAATTTCTCCACTTTTTATTTTTGGTTAGAGTGATAGTATTTGAAGAATGGAAATGCTGCAAAGATGAGGAGATAGTTTTTAAATTTTTTTATGTAGATAATGATCATAGAAGTGGTGTCAGAATACAACTGGATTTTCACATACTAGTACCGAACTCTATTTTCACAATCAAAAAATTCCTGTGACTGACTTGCATTAAGCAGGTTTGAAAGTGGCTTAACAGAGTGATTTGCTGTGAATGTATAGTTTTTAAAACTTGGATCTGTCATCAGGGTGACTCGGTGCACACCTTGGGGCAGTCCTAGCTCCAGGTTAGAAATATTAAGGGACGCATCAGAACTGGGAGTGTCAGTGGTCGGCTTGGTGTAATAAAGTCCTAAAAGCCCAACATGTAACAGTGTACCCGACAGCAAAGCTGGAGTGTTAAATAATTCCATCTGAGGCAAGGTACAGTACATTTTTACTTCCTATTCACATTTAAATTCATATTTACAGTACAGGCTTTGCCAAATAGTACATTACCCAAACATAAGACAATAAATAAATATTTTTTGCAAAAAAAAAGTAAATCAATGAAAATAATTAAAAAAAATAATAACACTCTCAAAAATAGCCATTAAAGATAATAAAATGTATAATGTGCAATAGAATCCATACATCTTACTAACCCACTTCTGCAGGACAGCGAGAGGTTATCTCAACAAGCTTCGCTCTTGGACGGTGCCAGTCCATCACAGGGAGAACACACACTGATTCACTAGAGCCTGTTCACCTAATCTGTATGTCTTTGCGAAACAAAACTTGGCAGTTTGGCTTCATGTTGCCTGCCCTGTTTTAACTAAATACATGTGGTGCAAATTCAGGAGAGTTTTAACAGATGTGACTTGACACCCCACGCAGATTCCAGATATTAACAAAATTTTACAAAATGACATAATTAGTACATATACAGTGTGATGTGCCTGAGCACTAGGGAGAAAGACAAAAATTATAGGCTATAACATAATAATCCAATAATAATAATAACATTAATAATGAAACTTCTTTGTATACATCAAAATATATACTGACATTGGGCTGTGAAATGCACATGTGCCACTTTGATTCTCGGATGCTCACAATGTGGTGAGTTGTTTGCAAACTGCTTCATACGAAATTTAGAATTTTTAAAATTATATTTCTCAATTTTTAAAGTTAGTATACTTATAGGCAGTGGATATGTACATATGTAATTCTTAGGTTCACACTTTAATTTTTTATTTTAACATTTCATAATATTAAAGAAAGAAAAAGTTACTTGGCAATCCAGCCCTTTATCAAAGTACCACTTGAAGCAAACTCCTTGTCGCGTTGCGCCAAATCCAACAGTGTGGTTGGGAAGCAATAGCATGATATTTGAGGGGGTGTAATCTGGTGAAATGACCCTCTGGAAATAGTCTTGCCATGGGGCCTTGCTTGCAAAGAGCCTTCCATTATGCAAGAGAGAAATGTGTATGACAGAAAAGTTCACATCTTCACAACACTATAGGTACTCGCATTATCCAGTACACACCCCAACCCTACTTCACTAATCACAATTATAAATCTTTTCTATACAATGTATTTAAAAAGCATTTAAAAGAAAAATATGAGTGCTAGTGGGTTGATATGGGTGGAGCACAATCAGATCAGGCTACTTTTATGAGATTGTCCATTGAATCAGTTGGAGTACTGCAAAAAGGGAAAGTGTCTACATGGAAAATCTTTCAAAATGAGCCCAGTGGTGAAGCAAAAAAAAGGTTAACGAAAGAGAAGCAAAAAATGCTGTCTGGCTAAAAACTGTACCTGACACTTTCTTAAAATAAGTCAAAGTAATCATATGAAGTAATGATTTAAATACGGGAGTTGAGATTAAAGAGCTTTACCTTACGTATAATCAATGAATGAAAGGCTAATATTGTTGATTTTGGCAGCAATGCGTGGTCTAGTTCTGCAGTATCACAGACAGACATAAATAACAATATGGAAGACAACAAAGCCACTGTGTGAGATAAGATGAACCCAACAACACCAAGCCTGAACAAAGGACCCCTTTGTAATCTTTAATTTTATATTGAGTAATATAAATATGTGACTCCAATGCACCCAGTTACACATTACATTTTTTCAATAAAGCAGCGTTGGCTTTTTAAAAATATTCAATTGATGTTTATTAGTTACGCTATTAGAAGAAAGTTGAAGGCAAAATGAACCTAACATAAAGTTGTGGATGTTTCTCTGCTGCAACTCCTTTACATGGTCTATTATTGACATATGTATGGCATTTTCATAATGTGTAAGTTTTTGTGTGTATAGCATGATGTTCATAATTTGTGAGTATATGTGCATAAGTGAAGATATACTCAGCAAAAAAAGAAACGTCCCTTTTTCAGGACTGTGTATTTCAACAATAATGTTTTAAAAATCCAAATAACTTTACAGATCTTCATTGTAAAGGGTTTAAACAATGTTTTCCATGCATGTATCATAACCATAATCAATTAATTAACATGCACCTGTGGAATGGTCGTTAAGACCTTAACAGCTTACAGAAAGTAGGCATTTAAGGTCACAGTTCTAAAAACGCAGGACACTAAAGAGACTTGTCTACCGACTGTGAAAAACACCCAAAGAAAGATGCCCAGGGTCCCTGCTCATCTGCGTGAACGTGCATTAGGCATGCTGCAGGGAGGCATGAGGACTGCTGATGTGGCTAGGGCAATAAATTGCCATGTCCGCACTGTGAGACGCCTAAGACAGCGCTACAGGGAGACAGGAAGGACAGCTGATCATCCTCGCAGTGGAAGAGCCCGGATCTCAATCCCATTGAGCACGTCTGGGACCTGTTGGATCGCAGGGTGAGGGCTAGGGCCATTCCCCCCAGAAATGTCCAGGAACTTGCAGGTGTCTTGGTGGAAGAGTGGGGTAACATCTCACAGCAAGAATACTGACTGGTACTTTTGATTTTGAGCCTCACTTCATTCAGGGACACATTGTGAAACATTTTTAGTTTATGTCTTATGGTGTTGACTCTTTTAGTGTTCATACAAATATTTACACATTAAGTTTACTGAAAGTAAAAACAGTTGAAAGTCAGAGAACGTTTCTTTTTTTGCTGAGTATAGTAAGGTGAGGTGAGGTGAGTGGTGGGGGTCTTCTGAGCTTAGACACCCTGATGTCCATGAGAATTTTAATCCAGCTTTGTTCTGACTACATGTGAATACTTCAGTTTTCTCCTGCAACCATTCCCTGTTGTTACCTGAACTAGTTTTTGAATTAGGTGACTTATTATATGTTTTCTTGTTTTTTTCTGTGCCTCCAGCACAGACATTATGTTTCCTGCTGTTTTTTCATCTAAGTTCAGATATAATTCCTGATCTCACAGTATGATGCCTGAGAGAATGCTCAGGTAGTTTTTGAAGTTGAAATTCATTTATTTCCATGCCTCTGTTAGTGTGACACAACTGAATACTGTCAACTTCTGTTTAAGGGACTGTCAGGCATGACAGTTTAGAAAAGATATTGAGTAATCAAAAATAGTAGGAACTAAGGGATCTCAGAGGGGGTAAATGGAGGAAGAAAAAATGGATGGATCATTCTTCTTCCAGCCAAAATACTCTGCCTCATCCATTCCAGCCCTATATAAGAAAGACCCAAACAGGGAGTCGACCTTCATTCTTGAAGTCACTGAAGGAGATGGAGCAATGTCCCTGCAGGAGCAGCTCTGTGGGCTGAAAAGCCATTTAGTTTAACTGTTTGGTCATTGTACTATTGTCAGTAATACCCAGAGTTACACAGGGGCTCCACTACAGACCCCAACACTTTATCGGTGGAGTTTCATTGTGTTTTACAAAGGACAAGGACAGACAGAAAGTGATGAATAATTTAGGTTACTTACATACAAGGAGGTAAATTATTCATTTTTGTTTTCAGGAATAGGTATATGCAGGCAGAACTAGATGGATATTACAATGATATAACTATATGATGTAAAGGGCTGTTATTCATGTACTCATATCTGTAGTGACAACCAAAAGTGAAAAGCCTTTTGGGCAGAAAAATGTAAACATTTCCATTCACACTATCACCTATTTTTTTAAAAAAAGACCTTTATATTGAATCATTAGATTAAACACGAAGTCACCTGTCTAACCTGATTGTCCTTTGCATATACCAGTCACTTGAGAGCACAGCCTGCATAAACAAATAGGAACTGGAAGCACTAATTGTACAAAAAAGACTGACTTAAAAAGGAAAATTCAAATTTGTGTTTTTAGTCCTACAGTGTAAACATGGCCTTGGTCCTAGTTTTATTTTCTGTGTTTAAATGCTACAATTTGTTTTCGATATAGACTTTACTACTAGAAATTTGGACTGTTGCATAAAAAGGTAATCTTTTCAAGTTACTGTTATATAGTGTTTTCTGGTTTTGTCAATTTGTACTTAATTTATCCCATAAATCTAACAACACACAGATGGACTGTGTTTAGAATCAGACCTTAGAATGGCAGAGATGTTTGCATGCCCAAGGTATTTGTGGATGTAGATTGTTCAGAGACTGATGCTTCTGGTAGTGTTACTTTTGGAAAAGCATTCACACTTAATGATTCAAATCTAAATTCCTATTATTATTTCTGTAAACTATGGACAAGTATACCAAGACCAGTCCAATGGGGAACTGGTAATGAATGATGGACATTTGAGGGTTTACCTTAGTAGCGTGTAACCTTACAACCTGTAAAGAAATGAGTAGGGATCAGGTTTTTTACCTGTCAGTACTCACTACCCCAGAGAAATGGAAACTCGCTTTAATGTTTTTTCTCCTGTGTTGAAATTGCCCTACAATTAAAGGATAACTTTGTTATTTTTCAAGTCAAGGTTAAATCTTCACAGTTATAGTGTATAAATATTTGCCACATTAAATTATGTTCTAAAGTGAAGCATTTCATTTAATAAACTTAAATGTGTGTTCCTGCTTTGCACCTTGTGTTAGCTGTTGACTTCTGAACACTTGGTGATAAGTTTGCTTGGGTGGATAAATCATCAGAAGACCTGGAACCCACAGATATGTAGTGAAAATGTCCTAGGGACACCTAGAAAATGCTTCTCTAATATGGGTTTTAGTGTATCTCATGTGAGGGCAGGAACACATGGTCAAAATAGACTTTGTTTGAAACCTTCATGATAGAGATGGGCAGTCATTAAATTAAAGAATTATTTCTTTGTATTTCATTGAGAGCTACCAACAGGCCAACAAAACAACAGACATTGAGGAAAGAATCCAGGTGTATGAGAAATTTGGTGTAGTGTACTTATTTGACACAGATGCATAGATTTCCTGGCAAATCATTTATATCAAGTGAAGTGTTGACCTCAGTGGGGAATATTCCTTAAATGAGGAAGAAAACATTCTAGGACTTCCTGAACCAGATTGGCATGCTCGAGCATGGGATGATGGAACTATGTGATGAGGTTTACCTTACTTGTGTGGCAGAAGTCAAAAATACTAAAGGTGCAGGATATTGTTGAGATGTCTTGATCAACAGTTCTTATAATTGTTGCGTGTAAGGTGGAGATAGTACTGCCCTCAAGATTCACAGACTTATTGCAGTGTGTGTTTCAATTACTCAAGGAGCAACGTCTTAGGTAAACCCTAACCGCTATCCTGAAAAGGAGTGTTTGGTGAGTGGCTGAAATAATATCTAAGGTGATGTAATAAGGGACCTCTTCTTTTCACATAACATGGATACCTGAGGGGGTTAATGGAGTTTGCCCATTTCACTAACTAGGTATACTGATCTTTTCATTATTTGCTTTAAATTTAATCATTTTAAGACCTCAGACTTTGTCAACCCTTTCCTGTAAATTTCTTGGAAAGCAGCATAATGGCCCAGTGGTCAGTGCTGCTGCTGTTAGTGGTTAGCCAGCATCCTGAATCTGAATCTTATACCTGACCATCATCAGTGTGAAGTGCACATAGTCTCCTAGTGTCAGTGTGGGTTTTTCTCCAAGTACTCAAGTTTTGCTACCACATCTCCAAGTATCTGTATATTAGTTATATGTCAATTTCTGACTTGCCCTGTGATGGACTGCTACTAATATGTTCCGGATTTTCTACCTTGCATGCAATGCTTTGAGGGCAGGCTCTAGCCTACCATAACCTTGAATTGAATTAAGCAAGCTTCAGAAATTTAAGTTGTTACAATATCAATGTATATCTTAGACCATGACATGATCCAGTCTGTGGACATGAGGGCTGCATCTCTGCCTTTTGTGCCAAGATATGTTTGCCTTGGTTGATGGTGACCTTAATCCCATAGGAGTAGCTCAATGATCTACACCTACAAATCTGAGGGCCCTAGAGCTTGCTGTCTCTCTCTCCGTGAAGGAAGACAAAGTGGCAGGTGTAAGTGAAAAAGTTTAACTAATTCAATTTCCTGTTCTAAAAAGTGGTTAGGTGAAATCATGACAGAAAGAATCAAATTGTTGAGTACAAACAATCAAAGGGTGATTCATCCACGGATTTGCAGAGTTCATCTTTTAATATGATGAGGAGCCAAATATTAGTCAATGTGATTGCATGTCTGTGCATGTGTGTTTGTGCCCCCACCTCAATAACTTTAGATTAAACAAGTTAAGTAAATGGATGGGTTAAAAGGGGAACGCTATAGCCATCTAGTGAATTAAGAAATTCCATTAACAAGAATTGCTTTCTAATCAAAAAAATATTTGGAGTGACTCCAGCAGCTGCAGAAGTTGTTCAACCTAGAGCTATCCACTCCCTACCTAATTGGTTCAGATCCTCAATACTTAGCTGATTGTCTGTTTGGGAAAAAAAACATTTTGATGTGCTAGTGTTTTTCTTTTTATAGGAAGAAGTAAGCATAGCATTAGTGAACCACCTCCAACCAATGTTTGGATTACATAATTGACATTATAGGCGTGTGTTATTTAACATCACAAGCTGAGGTGTGTAATGTTCTTTATTTTTAGATTTGCATACACCTACATAATTACTACTGCCAGTTTGTCTAGCATTCCAATCTTATGTGAAAAGATGCATGTTTTAGGTGTGCTGTCCAGTTTTATGAAGTACAGGAAACTTAAAAAAAAATGATAACCAGACAAGTCAATGTAACTTGAAGCATGGACATTATTTGTATATACTGTAGGTGGCACTGTATTGTGACATTATTGTTGCACTAGTATGTTATTAAAGCCTCTGCCTTTGAATGAAAAGTAATACATTTGTGAAGCAAAACAATTCATTGTGTTAATGAAGCACCCTAAAAAGGATTTTTAACATGCCCAGTATTATATAGGCCATGGTTTGGAATGGTTTTATTGAAGCCGAAGGACAATGAAAAGTGGCTGAAGATTTTACCACTGGGCAGTTTTCTTGGAGATTGTCACTGATTGTTAAGGGAAGAGAGCAGCTACAGAGTTTCTCCAAACATGTAGGGCAGACAGTAAGAGGTTACTTGTCCTTCTTGCTATAAGTGGGATGAAATATAATGTAAGCTAGAACTGGCCACACATATGTTGGACTAAACTATATTCTCTGAGGCCTTCCACCCCATACGTTTTTTTATTCTTTTATTTAGAAATAAAGCATTAGTTGTATATTTAAGCCAGATTAGCACAGTGGTAGCTCTGCTGACTCACATTAAGGAAACCAAGGTTCACGTCCTGGGTTCTCTATGCCTGGACTTTGCATATTCTCCCCATGTACATGTGGGATTGCTCCTGGTGCTCCGGTTTCCTTCCACAGTCCAAAAACATGCAGGTTAGGTGGATTGGCAACACTAAATTGGCCCTACATTGTTTACGTTAATATTATTATTTATGTTTTGTCTAACTTGTATTCTGTGTCAATTTTATTTCATTTATTGTTTAGTTTTTATGTGCATAGTCTTGTTCTCCTATACCAAGCCACAAGAAACCATCCCCTGCTTTTATATGCAAGATAAGTAGGCAAGTTATGTGCAGTTCATTGAATATGCTTTAGTGGAGTGTTGGATCTTCCTCTGTATTTATGTTATCTTTGGATTTACTGGTTTCCTTAACACTTTTAGCCTTTTTTTAAAGATTTTGTTTTTGGGACTTATCCTCAGATTGCCTTTTTAGCAACTAATTTTGCCTTTTTTTTGCTCTTCTGACCTTTTTTCTAACTTTCGATAGTATACTTTGAATGCAATCCATGAAACTCACCTTTAACCCTTGAATAAGAGCTATACAAATAATTTGTTATTTATGTTGTTTCTATTACCACATGGGCTTCCTCTCATATGGGAAGCCCAATTCCCAGACATGTAGGTTAGTTGATAAATTCGCCCTAGTTTACAGTATGTGTGTGTGTATTCACCTTACAACTGACTGGTGCCCTGCTCAGGGATTGTTCCTGCCTTGTTCCCAATACCTGCTAGGATAGGCTGTAGCTTCCCTGCGATCCTGTTCAGGATGAACGGGCTTGGAAAATGGATATATTAAGTGTAAGGCATCCCCAACACATGTGACCGAGTGACACAACTGCTTGATGTTCTTGCCCTGGGTACATGTTAGACAAGATACGTGTGATTAATTTAGGGAGTGCGTGTTGCATATTGAACTGGAGTGTATATTATGGATGATTGACTTTTCTTAAATATTGTCTATTGTTTTATTAAGGAGAATAAAAACAAAATCAGACACAGGTCAGATATAGTTTAGGCAGCAAAAATTTTAGTAGCAAAGAATTAGTAACTGCTTTTTTCAAAGTTGATAGCCAGAGCCACCCATATAGTATCCATTTAGTACTAATGTCTTTTATACTGTAGCATTGTGGCTTTCTTTCAGCCTGAAACTGTTCATTTTTTAATCGTAATATCAAGCCAAATTATTTGAAAGGCTTCTACAGTACAGCCAGTCGATGTATAAGGGAATTTGCAGCAAATTTTAGGTGAGTGACTGGTTTTGAGGCTAAACTACATTTTCTTGTCTTTCAGTGGTGTCTCCACCATGCCATCTCTTAATGAAAATGTATTTTTCAGCAATCTGAGTTATTAAAGAGAATTTTCATATTATTGTGCATCTGACTACATAAAATGATTGAACCTAAATGTGTGTGGCCACTTACCAAGGTTAAATAGATGAAAGTTGTCTATTAATTGAATAGGATTTTATTAAAAACTAGTCGAAGTACCCAGGATTGCCCGGGTATTATACGTGAGTATATGCGGTATTTGTATAATAGGTTAAAAAAAGCAATTTTTTAAAAAAAAATTATGGACTCTATTGTTCCCCATCCATCACTTATGTTCACTGATAACTATTAACTTCTCAAGTATCCTTTCCTGGAATTATTAATATACTAATGATAATATTATCACTTTAAACATTTTCTTGTTTCTTTAAAAAGTCTTATTTTGTTCTAGTATAACAATTTATATCTTTCCTTATATCTTTGAATGATGCTTTTTCATTTCAAGGGTCTATAAATGTAAAGAGAGAATTATACAGGGTGACACAGAAAAATGGGAACTTTTGAAATGCGTAGTGGCAGCACTCTGGAACAGGGACCTGGAGCTGTAAATAATTTCGCCATTTAGTAATTTAGTAATCAATTGCAAGGCAATCAATGGCAGCTGTGCGAGAATTGTTCAGTAACCGTGTCATCTCAAGATTCAGTGACATTCCCTGGCCCTCAAGATCACCGGATTTGTCCGTTTGTGATTTTTTCTTGTGGGGCTACCTTAAGAGTCGAGTCTACACGACTCTGCCAAGGACACTGAATGAACTGAAACAAAGAATTCAAGACGAAATTCCTGGTATCCCAGCTGAGATGTTGAAGCGATCAATGGGGAACCTCAACAGCAGATTGGAAGAATGCATACGTACAGGAGGACGCCATCTACAGGACGTAATTTTCAGACATTGATAATTTGGATTACTGTCTCTTAAAAGGCAAGTTGTAGTGGTTCAATTGCTGTCAATAAAATTTTTTTGTTGGATTTCTTCTATTTTTATTGGGTTTTTCTAAAGTTCCTGTTTTTCTGTGTCACCATGTTTTAGTAGTATGGACAGTACTTTCCTCCTGATATTGGGCTATTTGGAATCACATTAAGACTTCCTTAAAGACAACATTTTTTTGTTATTTTGTTGGGTGCAGATTTAAACAGATTTTACTGATGATACAAAAATGTCAAATCATTGATTACCATCAGCTAAACCATTTTGCCATGATAATGTGATTGTGGTTTTGCACTCACGCAATTACAACTAAATTTCTCAATGGAACCTTTGAAAGGCCTTAACATCTAGGTTTAAAGTTGTAGCAACAGTAAAATGCCTGAAAAAATGTAATGAATTTCAGCCATTTTAGACTGACACATTTCTTGATCCCCACACACACACATATCCTCCCCAATTAAATTTTGAAACGCCATATAGCTTATTTTTTAAATTGGGCCAACAGCAGGCAACTTGCAAAGCTTTGTGAAAATCTCCAGTTGTTTTTGAGTTATTGGTGAACAGACACAATATGATCAGAGGGGAGAAATGAGGTCCTTAGTGTGCAAAATAAATAACGTTAAAAAAGTCAAAAAAATTCAAAAGATAAGCAAAGAGCATTACAGAGTTATTTATATAGATTGAATCTGGAAAGGGACAGGATTCTTCAAAAGAGGTGGTCTCTACCCTAACTGGAATTGCTTTCCTCTGTTGCAAGATATTGTATAGCAATAGCAATAGCAAAGCATTTTCATGCTGATTTATTAATGCACCATCTATTGCATCATTTATATTTTTTATTGGCTGCTACCCGTAATTTCTGGGCATCTCGTACATTGACTGGTATAACTGAATCAGAATTGACTACAAAATAAATAAAAATCGATGTGGAATGGTCCATACAGTATTTGTAATTTTCTATTTAGTAATACCACAAAGAAATCACTGTTTGAAAAAGTTTTGTGGTAGACTCTGGTAGTCATTGTAAATAGGTTTCCATAGACACATACATACAGACACCATGCTAAAGTCAACTTTTCTCAATGTTTTGAACGTCATAGAATCAGACTCTAAACTTAATGTAATATTGAATTTTAGACCCAATCGTCAAACATTCATTTACATGAATCATAAATAGACCTTCAGTTAGAATTTGATCTTTCACTAGTGTTCCCCCTATTAGTAATTTCCATTCATTCATTTTCTAATCTGTCTGTCCTGTTCATGGCAGCACAGAGCTAATACCTATTTCAGTTACACCATAGGCAAGACAGGAAAAAACCTTGGGAGGGATGCCGTTCGGCTTGAAGATATACTCTGACACACACCACACTTCCACTGAGCAATTTCAGTCAACCTAACCTGCATCTCTTTGGGATGTGGAAGAAAAAGTCTTGTAACACAAGAAGGTCATGCAAATTCCTCACAGGAAGTGCCTAGTTTAGTATTTAAACTCAAGACCCTGAGATTGTTAGATACCACTGTTCCATCTTGGCAAGTTACTTTATATAAAAACAACAAATTTACAGCCATTCTCTAATCATCATTATAGTTTAAAACATTAGCATAACATTTGCTTTCTAGGAAATAAAGCTGTTCTGGTTAATGACATTATTCTAGATACTAGGGGGGCAAGCCCCAGTTGCAGCCAGTCTTCCGCTTGCGTTGTGAAGAGGGGGGCTGAACGCACCCCAAGGAGATGTGGTCGCTCCTCCGAAACCCCCTCTTAAATGGTGATACAATGGGAAATAAATACAGTTTTTTTTTTACCTCCTCTTTGCTCGATTAGCTGCTGGCTTGCTGCTGATGCTGTGCAATATGATCTGCTTCTTGTGTGGCACTTCAAACATTTAAAAGCCTCTACAGCAACTGTCCTACTCTTTGTCTTTTATTTCTGGCCCAGGCGTGGTTAAATCTCTTGGCACTGTTAGTTAAGTCTCGTCTCGCGGGACGTTGATATTTTTTAGTTTACGGAAAAACGGAATAAGAATCTGAAAATCTAACAACATCACATTAATGTTCAATAAATTCTGAAAAGAATGATACCAAACATATATATTGTATATAGGTTTTAAAATAAGCCCGATTTAAAGTGTGACAAAAAAGTCACATAAAATCATTGCACTTTTAGGCTTAGGATTTTATATATAGAGAGTAGATAAAGTCAGTTTTTTGCTTAGTTACTGAAAGCTCAACTTAGTGACAGTAAGACCAAACTTTAATTAAGCAGTGGTGATGGGTGATGAGTGGAAACACCAATAGCTAGCATTCCGTGTAATTACTGAATGTAGTAAGGTTTGCAAAACTGTAGAAGGTGTTACAGGGCCATAAGCAACATTGTTCATGATGCTAGACCATCACAGAGCCTTTTCATACAAGCTCACACTCACGCAGGGAATCAAAAAGTAATTTAACCTGCTTGTCTCTTGGGATATATCTGGGGAAAGCCCACTCAGAGTAGGGGTGAACATGCAGACCCCACACAGATAATGACTGGCTATAGGATTTATACTCAGGATATTGATTCAAAACCTGAGCACATCTCACCAATTTTAGGGTTGTTTTGTTGGCTATCTATGTCCTTTAGAATTGAGTTTAAAATATAAATTGTTTATAATTTAAAAATATAAATATGAATTTAAAAATGGTGAATAAAGCCTTAAATAATCATGTTCCTTCCTGTATCTTGGAGTGCCTGCCCCCCTCTACATTACAAGTCATAAACTTAGATCTTCTAATTGCAGCCTACTTAAGTTACGAGAGCCAAGATTGAAAGAAGTGGTGAGATGGCCTTTTGCTATTATGCACCAAAAATGTGAAACAATTTACCAATTGAAAAACACCAGGCTGATACAGCGGAACTATTTAAGAAACTCATAAAATCCCACTTTTTTAATTTTGCTTTTTCATAGCTTGTGTAGTCTACTCTTAATAACCTAAATATGCATAGAATTATCATTCTCTATGGTGAACCTGTGATCATTATTAATCTTTACCTTTCTCTGTTTTCTTTTCCAGTTCTAACTCCACCAGCACCTGATCAAAGTCCAGTGCAGTCACCTGTGATGTCTGAATGAAAGCAGATACCCCAACTTGTCACAAGACCCACTGCATTGAATTCTAAAACCTAAAAACAACAAATGGAGAACTACGTAAGAACATTTATGTGAGGCAGAATGCTCAGTAAGGACTTAGTGGACTTTTGTTCTGGAACCTCTGCTGATTTTGTGTTTTTTTTTTTTTTTTTTTCTGTTTACAATGACCATCTGAACTAATTATTGAACTGTGATTTAGAAACTGAAAAAAACAATTCTATTTTAAAGGACTTTACTTCTTTTAATTGTGTATCTTTCTTATGTAAGTGTACAATATTTATTTTTTGTTTACAATGTATTCATTATTATTCATTTCTTTGCATGTAGCTATTTCTTTCACATTTGGAAAAGCAATTTGAGCTACCTTCTTTGTATGAGAATGTGCTATAGAAATAAATACTGTTGAAGTTGTTGTTATTGGATCTATGAGGCAGCAGTGCTAACTACTGTGCTGCCATACTCCTAACATTTATACAGCAGAATTCGTGGGAGTGAGCACCTCCTGCTGGATGTGTAAGCACTCTGAGCTATACCACATGAGGAATAAACTGAATTAAATTGGGAAACATAGGCATTAATGATTACTGACAGTGCAGTGATCCATTATATTATTCTACAGATCTGAACATCCATATTTGATAAGGTTTGATAATCTTACGTTATGTTGCATACAAAAAACAAACCTGAAGATTGCTTGGATGGGTGAAAGTGACCTGTTGGCTGGGCCAAATTAAGTTTAACACTACTCTTCTAAAAGTGAAGGCTGCAAAAGATTTATTTTCTCCAGGTATGGAGTTAGCTGTAGTTATTTTTTGTCATCCACACACAACTAGCTGTTCATTTGTAAGCTGGATCCTTATTCAGTTCAATTCCCATTGACCAAGGTATGCTTTTTGACTACCTATGTATGTCTATGCATGTTCAATAAATATTGCATGATTATTCATTCAAATATTTGATTTGTAAGTCTGTGTTAACAGTCAGAGCCAGTACTCAGTCAAGACCGAACTAAATTGTATACTGGCATGGGAGCGAGAAAGAGCTGGCAAACTACTAGATCACCATAAAATAATCAAGTAATTGGAAGCAGTTCAGTTCAGCTCTCAAAGTTGATGACCTGGAAATGCAAGTGCACTTTTAGGTGTGTGTTAACAATTCCAATTTGGATCGGGGCCTTATTTGTGAACGTGTGCCACAGCTGCCCTGGGGGTTCCTTGCTTCAATGCTATTTAAATATGGTAAGCGAGTATTAACTTTGAATTGTCTTCAAGCATTCAACTGTAACAACAGAATGAAAGAAGTTTTCAGATGTTTACATTTGGTCACTTGTGATTTTAACACCAGACTACATCCACTCATTTTTTAAACTGTTTTTCTTCTTAATAATGAAATATCCAAGCCTGGTGGCTTCTAAGGACATTGGAGTTGTATGGCCTGAAAACTGTTAACAGTCAGGAAGCTCTTTTCACCCACACTAAACCAGCTGACATTTATTGTAAGTTAGTGCCAGTTTGTTTCCGTCAAGATAGAGTGTGATCACATACGACAGATCAAACGTGAGAGGCACTAAAAAAATTCAAATGGGAAGTAGAGGAGTATTCTGCTTGCAGTCTTAATTTAATGTTCAGTATTATATGATAAAAGCATTTGTGGGTGGCATGGTGGAGCAATGGTAGCACTGCTGTCTTGCAATAAGGAGGTGAGTGTTCACATCCCAAGTGCACCCTGCGTGAAGCCTGGATGTTCACCAAGTGTCTGTGTGGTTGTGCTTCCAGAGATATGCTGGTTAGGTGGGTTCAAGACAGTCCAAGAGGTGTGTCTGTCACATGCAAAATCATACAGGATTATAAGATGCAGTAAGATGCTTTTTTTTCTATCGGATCCCAAACTGTGCCTTAAAGAAAAATATAATACTAACCCACATTACAATAGCAGAATATTTAATAATAGCAAAAACAAAAAGAATTTAATAATAGTGTTCATTTACCTTCCTGATAGCAAATGGATTGAATTTCCAATGGAATCATTCAGTCCAAGTTTTTAGGCTGTAGAGTTATCTGCCTGACTTTAGCAGCCTAAACAGTTGATTTGGAGTCCCTGAATATCTGGAGAGACCCGACCAAGCATCATCTGATGAAAATATCCAGTGAAGTTGTTAGTGAAGTGTCTGTGTGTGTTCAGTCTGTTGTTACAGACAGTATCACCTCTTACTTGGATATCATATTGCCTTGTCTGTGGCCCTGTAGTAGTCCCCAACTGCTTCTGTTTGACAGTAGATTCAGAAAATGAAAAGCTGAATGTTTGAAAGGTTGAGTGGCATAGTTATGGGTTTGAAAAACAAAAGACTGTAGAACTATGATCTGCTTTTGGTTCATTGCAGGGCCAATTTTATGACATAATTTTGCCTTGCTGTTTTGGAGTAGTGAATGATGAGTCATGTTGATAATCAATTTACACTATGATTTAGCACTTTTCCCACTAAACAAAAAGTGCCTATATTTATTTCTGGTATTCCTTTGGGTATTGAGATCCTTTGATACTGTCCTTTGGTGGTATTATTATATGACAAAAAAAATGTTGATAGATCTTGATTTGGTGTAATTTTTATGGTATATTTGGCTGACGTTATTATCACTGGTGGTCTCTTTCTCTCCCCCTCTCTCATTTACTCACACACCCTCCGCATGGATTCTCAGGATGGCTTTGCCCCTTCTGATGCGGTCCCTCTCTCCCAGACCAGTGCATCCCAACCAGAATTTTCATGCCAAAAACATCACTTCTCAGGGTGCTGGATGAGAGTGAGAGGCATCACATAAAAGCAGAATATTGAACGACTGATAGATTAAAATTTTTATTATGCATCATAAATATTTATGTCTATCCATTCACTTTTTCATTCACCTATCTGTCCTTTGGAACCTACTTTTGAATTACATATTTGTGGCATTTTATTTAATGGCTAGTGAATTATAAGATACTGCTATAAAAATTATCTTGAAGGGACAGTACAACTATGCCTCTTTGCATTGGCTCTTCTGCACTAATTTTGTAGATAAGCATACTTTACTAATCAACGTTTCTGACATAATTGTGTATTTATTTACCTTGGTCAATACAACATAAGAAGTTTCACCACAGTGTGACCTTCTGTACTGTGAGAATATTATAGTTCTGTAAATGTCACGCCATTTTTCTCCCTATTCTTTGTCAGAAAAAAGTTATCTTTAGCCAACAATAGCTTCCCCTGCTCCTTTGTCTCCTACATGGTCAGACTGGTGCAGACAGCTTTAAGTTGTTAGCCCAGAATGATTTCTAAATGTTTTCTTTATAATGCATTAAACCGAATGTATATTAGATCGGATACAAATCTGTGACATGAATGTGAATGATCAGATCTAAATTAATGTGTTTTTCCCTGTACTCATGGGCTGAGTGCTGTTGTCATCAGTGGACAACAATGGAGGAGACCTACCATTGTGACAATAGTCACAGTCCCACCATTGCTCACTCCTTTCTCGTACCCATACATCTCTTGGTGCAGCAGTTCCAGCAATAGCTGTGAAAATAGCAAAATCTAGCTGACTTTTTTCCACCTTCTCGACCTAAACACGAACAGCTGACAAACTGTTTGCTGCCCTTCAGAAAAAAGTGTGATGCATACACTAGCCTGTCCATTTTGTCAGGTTTAATACCACAAGTCACCTCACAAATATAATGCTATCTATCTATCTATCTATCTATCTATCTATCTATCTATCTATCTATCTATCTATCTATCTATCTATCTATCTATCTATCTATCTATCTTTATAACAACCTCACCTTTTTCTTCTTAAGCAATTTCCAAAATTTTCCATTGTAAACTTGTGATAATTCTGTTTCAAATGTAAGCAATTCATAGCCAATATACTTTCCTGGCAGGCGGCACGGTGGCACAATGTTAGTGTTGCTGCCTCACAGTAAGGAGACCTGAGTTCACTTCCCGGGTCCTCCCTGCATGGAATTTGCATGTTCTCCCTGTGTCTGCGTGGGTTTCCTCCGGGACGTGTAGGTGTGTCTGCGTGGGTTTCCTCCGGGATGTGTAGGTGTGTGTGTTGGCTGGTGCCCTGCCTGGGGTTTGTTTCCTGCCTTGCACCCTGTGTTGGCTGGGATTGGCTCCAGCAGAACCCCGTGACTCTGTGTTAAGATATAGATAGATAGATATAGATGGATGGATACTTTCCTGGCTACTTGGTGTTTGTGAGGCTCTCAGTTTGATTAACGTTTCAATCCATATGGCTGTGTTTTGTCAGATGATGACGATGTTCAAGGTTATCACAATGATCTGATGGCAACTGAGACAGATTAGGCACGGACATCCCATTGCTTGACACAATAACAGTACATGAATTTACACATTGTGCAAAAAATGGACACAGTATTAGTTAGCTCAGTTAATGTTAAAGTAGTGACTCACACAGAGCCAGTCTAAAGTCACAATAAATGTTATGTGCATATGTTTGACTTGTGAAAAATGGAGTACCTACAGAAAACCCAATGTGGACATGGTGAAACATGCATACTATATGCAGACAGAATAGCTAGGCTGGCAGTTGAATCATAGATCAGTGAGAGAATAGTACTAGTCACTGCACCACCATGCCACCATCAAATTGTTGCAATACCAATGGGTATCATTTTTCTGTGATTATTATTTTCTTGTTTGCAAATGTAACACAAAAATGTGTAGCAATGTTTGACACGGCACACTTCTAATTTTGTCTAAGGAGGTTCTGCTCAATCTCTGTAATGCACTGGTGAAGCCTCTTATGGATTACTGTGTGCAGTTTCGGTCTCCAGGCTACAAAAAGGACATAGCAGAACAACTAGGCCGATTCCTGTGATACAGGGTGTGAATTGTGAGGATCAAATAAAACAACTGAGCCTTTTCAGTTTAAGTAAAAGGAGATTAAGAGGAGACACGAATGAATATTTAAAATTATGAAGGGAATTATTACAGTGGATCAAGACTGTTATTTTATGAAACTGAGAACCATAGACACATGGAATAAGCTACCAAGTAGTGAGCTAGGCACTGGGACTTTAAGTACTTTCAAAACTAGACTTGATGTCATTTTGGAAAAATTAAGTGGACAGGACTGGCGAGCTTTGTTAGGCTGAATGGCCTGTCCTCATCTACATTTTTGTAATGTTCTAATTTTCTAAAAACAAGGTCTTAACTTGTCTTTGAAAAACAAAATGATTCTTAAGGCTGCCACACTTCTCAGTGCACATGCCTCTATTCTGTTTATAACCTTGTTTTTACATAGTATGACATTTTCCAAAGCCATGTTGTCCAACTCAAGGCCTCAGAGGACTAGAGTCTATCTGAGCAGCACATACTATGAGGCAAACAACAGCCCTAGACAGGGTGCCAGTCTATAGCATGGCCCACATAAGCACATTGAATCAAATGGGCCAATTTGGAATGACAAAACAACCTTTTCAGTACATCTCTGAGGATCCAAAAAGAATGAAGGTATAAATTTCACTTGGACAAAGTGCAGCCACAGCATTTGAACCCAGAATCCATCAGGCAGCAGTGACACCATGATACAATTAACTTTTTTAGTTTATTTTAATTCACTTGCTTGTCCAGAACTGAATGTTATTAACTTCTTCCTTATTAGTAACTAACAGCCAAATTACCATAACACTTAAAAGGTTGCCAACAAGTAAGCAGCTAACTTAGCACCATTTATACCTGTGGGTATTCCTCACAAATTAGCTCTTTTAATATCCATCCATTTTCTAACCCGCTGAATCCGAATACAGGGTCACGGGGGTCTGCTGGAGCCAATCCCAGCCAACACAGGGCACAAGGCAGGAACCAATCCCAGGCAGGGTGCCAACCCACCGCAGGACACACACAAACACACCAAGCACACACTAGGGCCAATTTAGAATTGCCAATCCACCTAACCTGCATGTCTTTGGATTGTGGGAGGAAACCCACGCAGACACAGGGAGAACATGCAAACTCCACGCAGGGAGGACCTGGGAAGTGAACCCGGGTCCCCTAACTGCGAGGCAGCAGCGCTACCACTGCGCCACCGTGCCGCCCGCTCTTTTAATATATTTTGTTAAAATAATTAAGAGGAAATTAAGTTATATAAGTAATGGCTTCTGTTTCAATATTATGTAGAGTTTGTTATACCACTTTATTGACCGCACGTTGTATATAATTTAGTAAAAAATTAATATATAAACCATTAGTGAAAGTATCCAGCATGAGGATCACAATAATCATCCAATAGCCCCCCTAACAAGCAATTGAACACAAACACACTCTAATATTTAGCACATTATTGCAGAAGAGTCTTAATGTCAAGATGTTAAGTTTATACATCTTACAGCTTAAAGGATAATTATTTTTAATGAGTGGCACAGAAAAATAATAAGTGAAACACAACTTTTAATTAAATAGCATGCTCTCCTAACCATAAGAATGGTTTTCTATTATAAAAAAATGACTAACCAACATTTCCCTCCAGGACGAGGATTGGCCATTTCTTTCTGTTTCAAGGAAAAAACAGAAACAGGTTGCAGAAATTATTCATGGTAATGATGAGATGAAGCCACAAGATGGCAGTCAAATAACTTGTAGAACATTAGTTGCGTTTGTTCAGATAAGGGATATGAAGTAAAGGAGCACTTGTAGCCTAATTTACTACATGATCATCCACATGGACAGCATTTTATATGTTTTTAATGCAATAACAGACAGTTTGTCACATTATTTATAAATGATAAAAGCTGATATAAGAAAAGAGTGATGTAACACTAAGCAGGGAAACAACACCTGTAAAGCTCCTTGAGGGTCTGTGATTACACTTGTTTTTCATAAATGTCATCACTTGTCTTTAAAAATCCCTCTTGACCATTTTAAAATTAAGTATTATTGTGTTCCTGAACTCAGTTCACATCTCCTCCAAGGCTTTTAATGGCTGCATTAATGTAAGTCCATGAACCTCTTTGCTGTATACAGAGAGCACTTAAACTAGTTTTCTTTTCCTTTATTTTTATTTATAGTTCATCTAGCATTATGGGAAACCCTTACCTATCCTTATTATATACAGTAAACAACAGATGCCCACTATTGATAATCAATGATGTAAGAGATACCATTTTTTCAGCTTCAAAAAATTGTGAATGTTATTGTTTGCTTTCAGTTTAGTATTTCATATCTTTTATCATTTTTAATGGGCAATGCACAGCAACAAAGGTTTTGCCAAGATTTCTAAGTTTAGATATAAATTATAAAAGATACATTAGTTTGCTTGATTTACATATATTTATATTAAATATTAATGAGTATTTGCAATATTTGCTTGTCTTTATGCAATATATTAGGACCTGAACAATCGCTGCCCTCGAAACGCGTTGGCTGGAAGGAGACTTCTGTCACAAAATTAACGAATGTCATATTATTTTGCTATGGTGAAGACACTTCTTAAAGGAATATCTTATAAACATGGACTTGCAATTAGCCCAATGAAGTGTAATTACATTACCTACAGTATAAAACTTTGTCTTTTGGTGATCTACACTTTGAATGTAATTTTGTATTTTTTTCTTATCTTATGGTATATTGTAGCTTTTACTGTATTTATTACTACTATGGCAAGTCACAAGTAACACTTTTTTCTAAATGCTTTAAGTTCATTGTTTTCACATTTCTTATTTCATTCATTCATTCTTTGTGATTACCTAGCTGTGACTATAAGATGGTCCAAAAAAAAAGAGATTTAAGTTCTCTACACACAAAAGCTTAATGAAAACTAACAGCATTTAGAGGTCACTCCATTTGGCAGTTTTTATGTCATCTGAATTGAACAGCAGATGACTGTTCCAAAGGTCTACAATTTTAGCACAGTCTGATGAAGAATAAATTGTTTCTGTTTCTTGTCATTTTTCAGTATGTCATAATACTTTTCAATGAGACCAATGCTACATTCCATTTACCTCAGAAGCTGGATATAGGAGCTGGGAATAAGTTGACAACAACATCCGGGTTGACTGCGTTCAAGTAAAACATTCGGAAAACCTTTGTTGTGTTTGATCTTTCAGAATACAGACAACTATTGAACTGATAACAACACATTGCAAATTAGTTTGCGCTTCCAAACACCCACACTTCCAGAAAATAGAGGTTGGACAGTACTGTGTGTACTTATTTAATGAAACTCAAATAGACTCACATGCTAATAAACAGAATATTACTACAGAGAGAGGAGAGGTTGGGAGCATGTGCTGATACAGCGCATTGACGCACCCACCACACGACGAACCACCCAGATTGGGACCTGATTACAGCCATGCAACGGGTGACACTTCAGCACCACACTGGAACAGTGTGAGGTTTTATTACAGTGGCTGGAGTGCCAATCCTGCCACTAACACCAAATTTTCCCTGTAAGTTGGTGGACCTGCTTGCAGAACTGCATGTTGATTAACGCTATACCCAGGACAAAGCAATTGCAGGTTAAGGGCCTCAGTTAAGGACTCAACAGAGGAGAGTCACTTCTGGCTTTTACGGCAATCGAATTTCCAGCACAGATCCCTAGCCTCAAAGCCACCACTCCACCCTCTATTACTATATGATGTGCAGTGCAGCCATCTTGGATTTTGAGGCTATGGTTGGTGAGGGTCCCTTGACTTTCCAAGTAGGAAATATGATGACTTTTGGGGGCCTACCAGTTGAAATTTTCTACTGCAGGGTTTCTTGAGAAATAACTGAAATCATTCTTTGCCCTTTTTCATAAGGACATCTTTCTGTTACCAGATCCTTCAACTTCAGCTGTTCAGACTCATTTGTCAGCTGTCAAGGAATGGTGGCTGCTGCAGGCTTTCCATCATTTCCTTCGTTTATGCTTAGACTCCCTCATCAAAAAGGGAAAACAAAAACTCCTACTTACTACTAGAATGTTCTTGAAAAAAAACTAGAATATTATGGAAACATCCACTTGATAGTATGTTCTGGAAACTTCATCTGAGTACTATATCGTTCTCTGTTTCATTTTTTTGTTTACTAGTCACTCAGCCAGCTAAGAACTCCATGCAAGAGTACATACATAGTAACAATACAAATAAAATCGTCAGAATGAAGCGACCTCTAAATGTTTCACATTCAGGCCAAAATTTCACAGGTACGCAAGCTATCCACAATAGGCAAAAATGTGCTTAATGGACAAGTGATTCTACAACCATCAACTCTGTATTGGTTTGTGGACAACCCTACTGCGACTAGATAAGTTTTTTAGTTGAATTATTATTTATGACAATACCTACTTTACAAACTTTCTACGTAACTCTTAGGGTAACATGTGAAGTAAACAGGTCAGGTCAGGTTGGGGAGCATGTACTGGTACAACACGTTGCTTCACCCATCACACAACAAAACATCTTGGGATCCTGATTGGCAACCCCTCCAGGCAGACACGTGGTCCAGGTCCTGCCCGGAAATGACCATCTATCTGCTGCAACCAGGTATTACATTAGCATCCTCTTGGCTTGGCCCTGCTGCTCGGGTCCTCAACAATGAGGATCCCGTGAGCCAGATCATCCTCGGGGTGTTGTGCCACATGGCCATAGTGCCGTAAGTGACACACCCTCACAATGACACAAAGTTAAACTGTGGTACCCAAGGATTCTCCAAAGAGACACAGTACCAAAGAAGTCCAGTCTTCCAAGGTTATTATAGTTTTGCCTTTTTATATTAGTTTTTATTTGTATATTTTTTCTGACCTTACTTGGAAATTCAGTTTAGTTTTAGTTTTCCTTCATCATAGTTTTAGTTTAGTTTTTATTTCACAAAGGCATTGCTATTTTATTTTTATATTTATTAGTTTCAGTTTTAGTTTTAGTAATTATGGCATGGAGCGCCTAGTTTTGTGTCACAATCAAACAGAACTGCACACTTAACAAATTTGGATATGAGTTTAATGTTAGTGGAAGCTTACTATACTGCCTGGTTTACTACCTGGTTTTGTTTTTGTCTGATAAAAACAAGCATAATCAAAACTAGACACTGAAAATGAACGATTTTACACAATTTTATAATTTTTAAAATATTTTTTCTTGAAAATCACAGAGGCTTAGGAAGAACAAGGCTCTTAGACTTGAATCAGTGTGCAGACACCACTTAGCTATATTGAGGGAAACAAAGAACAACAAGCATGCAATGTCAAGGTTAGGGGTGGTGAGTCTTGAATAGCCCACCATAAGAACAGTAAACCCATAATGAGCATGGCAAGAACAGGTAATAAGAGTATGGACAGGCACAAAACAACAGAGACAGCATCTGAAATTAAGAACAACATATACATTATCTAAACCTGTTTATCCAGACTAGGATTGCAGGAAACCTGGAGCCTACCGCAGCAGTTTTGGATGCAAGGCAGGAAAAATCCCTGGTATGCAATATGTATGATATGGCTGATGTTAAAAACAAAAAGAATATGATATTTTAACTATCTATTTTGAGAGAGAGAGAAAAAAACATTGAAAAAAAAGGAGACAAATATTTTAAAATATAATTCTGCTAATGAATTACTTTCACAATATCAGGTATTTTGAGTTGTGAATATGAACTAAAAATGATAAATTAAGAAATATGGAATAAATAGAGAAACCCATTAGTAGTTTTTCATCACTTGTCAGGCTCTACCTTTGTTTGCATCGCTTCATTGTTAAACGATGTTTTTAAAGCAAAAGTGATTGGTCAGTAACAATATGCTGATCTTGTATGATGACCTAGTCCTTATCTCGATTAGTGGCATTTTATTTTCAAAAACCGGGAGTGGTCTCCCCTCAACTTTCTTGTATACTCAGATATGGGGATGGATATTTGAAGAGTAAACCGCAAGAAAATGATTACATTTTTATATTATGTACATTAAGGAACTATCAACAACAAATCAAATTAATAATATATTGAACAATTATTATAAAAGTAAAGTTGAATAAATCGGACTCTGCAGCATAAATAAACTTCCGGATGATGATTTTGCCCAAAAGTTAATACAGATCTGCAATTATGGTGTAACAACCACATGCCGAACTTCATCCATCTATCTAGTTGCGTTTTTGAGTTATCGTGTATACACACAGACATACCCACACACAATTCCAAAAAACAGTATTGTTGGACACTGGTTAGTTTATAACGTTAAGATTCATCAAAATATCGAGGTCAGATTTTTTCATGATTACTATACCTTCTCTATACTTCGTATATGAGAAAATAAAAACAATTTCCCCTGTGCAAAGTGGCAGGTGAATTGTTGTCAACAAAAAGCAGGCACCTGAGAAATAAACTGAAACGTTACTCATTCATGATTTTTCTATCCAAATGATAAACATTTTGTTGACCAGCACATTCTGATTTCAGCCATTTGACTTACATCTTGATATACAACAAGCACAAAGAAAGGCAGCACAGAAATCGCTTTCTATTTCTCACGCTTAAGCACCCGCACTCAGCTCGCTCTGTCACCGCAAATGCTGTGTGAACAGCCTCCGTTCACTGGATGAATATGTGCAGGCGGCTCGTGGTGGATGACTCTGTTTTAGAGTTAAAACTTACAAGGTTTAAAGACTAACGGTAAGAATATTCATTCAAAAATGAAAACTAAAAATATTTTAGCACATTATTATTTTATTTCAGTTAGTCTTTCCAGCTTCTTTAATAGTTTCGTTTAGTTTTAGTTTTTCATTTCAGTTTTGTTAATTATTTTATTTCAGTTTACAAAAATGTTTTTTTTAATAATAGTTTCAGTTTTGATTTTAGTTTTCGTTAACTGTAATAACCTTGCAGTCTTCATCTCATGTCACTGGATAGCATCCATGTCTCACAACCATATAGAAAAACAGGAGGCACCAGGACCCGAAAGACTTGGACCTTTATCCTTTTGCCTGCCAACTGGCCACCTACCTGCTCCTGAGTTTTCTTTAATGGAGTCTGTGCTGGCCATCAAAGTGATGTTAATTAGATGATGTTAAAAGTGAAGCAGTGCTGGAGCCCCTGCTCTTTTTAACATATACTGTATAAGAGATCTGGACAAGAAAATAATCAAAAAGCTGGTTAGATTTGCAGATGATACCAACCTAGATGGTTTGTTACAAAGAGACTTGGACAACAAACAGGTTTGGGCAGATTTGTGATAGATGAAATTTAATGTAAGTAAATGAAAAGCATTACATGCAGGAAGTAAAAATGTCACATTTGAATACCCCAGAGAAGGTCTAAAACTTCCAGTTACCCCTTTTGAGTAGGACCTAAGAGTCAAAGTAGACTTTTTACATCCAGACAGCATACAAAAGTGATCAAGAAAGCTAAAATGATGTTAGGTCATATATCACAATGTGTAGAGTACAAGTCAAAGGAGGTTATGCTTAAGTTTATAATGCACTAGTGAGGCCTTACCTGGAGTACTGTGTTCAGTTTTGGTCTTCATATTACAAAAAGACATAACAGCACAAGAGAAAGTCCAGAGAAGGGCAACTATGCTGATTCTAGGATGAACAGGTATGAGCTATGTGGAGAGATTGAAGGATTTAAAACAGAAACAACTGAAGTATTTAAAATTATGAAAGGAATTAGTAAAGTATATCCCAGTTATTCCTTTAAAATACATTCTACAACAAGAACACGAGGACATGGTTGGAAACTTAATTAAGGCAGATTTCATAGAAATGACTGACATTTTCTCTTCGTGCAAAGAACCATAGATGCATAGATTAAATTACTTGGCAGTGTGGTGGAGAGCAGGACTTTAGGGGCCTTCAGATCTTGACTTGCTGTTATTTTGGACAATCTAGGTGAATAGCACGGACAGACTTGTTTGAATGAATGGCCTATAGTCCCATCAATATTTTCAGGTGGAGTAATGGAACATAAGAAAAAAGCACCCGCCAATCAAATTAAAATAACATAAACAAGCCATGAAACACAATACTAAACCCTGACTCATTTAAAGTACTATACAACAAGAGAGACCCATCTAAAATAGTTCTTCATATAGAATTAAACAGATAGTTTAATTCCAGGTTCTGAACAGCACTGGCCCAGTATGCTTGCATTACAATTCCATTAAAACATCTTTGCTGGATTCTGAAAAACATCTGAACAGATCTTTGTAAAAAGAATATGAAATGGCTCTGGTTTGAGTTAGTGTGCGTTGTGGTGCAGTGGTGCATTTTTTAGTGTTGTTTCTTTTCTTATGACTGTTGCTGCAATGGTGCAATTTCAGAAATACAGTAGATTAGGATGAACGGATGCCAGTCTGTATTTGGCATAGCCCCACTCCTTTGCACAGCTATAACACAATGCTTTAAAAAATCAGTACTACTGAGGGCCAAATTAAAAAATGCATTGAAACTGAGAAAAGTGAGTTAGCCAGTCTCTGTGTCATATGGAGTGGTTAACTAACCTGATTTGTATATCTTTAGGGATGTGGGTGGAAGTCCCACAGAGGAGAACATTCAGATTCCACACGGACAGCAACTGAACAAGTCCCACAGAATCCTTTGTAAGGAATCACCATTCCACATTATATGTACAAAATCCCAGCTATCTAACTTTTTGTAGTTTGTCATGGACTGGCTTTTCATTAAATGATCAATTGAGGCTCTGGATTATTTAATGGTTCCTTTATATATGTCAAGAGGCAGGGCCTGTTAAAGCCCATTGCGGCACTTCTTGTTTGATTTTGGGCTATACAAAAAATAAATTGTATTGTATTGTATTATATATACTGCAGCACCAAGGGAGCCCAGTACTTTTTAAGCAGGTTTTAGGCTGAACTGAGATGGTATTAAATAAATGAGTATTTATAATTATTGGACATTGAATGGCATCCGGATTAAATAGCATATAACTGTTAGTTAAGGGTGATTCTTTTATTCTATAAGTCTACGCCAGGTAAATAATTTTCCTAATCCCTGCTGAATTCCAGAATGTGAACTTGTACTGAAGAGTTTGTGACAGATGAAATTTAATGTCAGTAAATTGTGGCAGATGAAATATAATGTCAGTAAATGTAAGGTATTACACATAGGAAGTAAAAATGTTAAGTTTGAATACACAATGGGAGATCTGAAAATCAAGAGTACATCTTATGAGATGGATTTAGGAGTCACTGTAGACTCTATGCTATCAACTTTCAGACGGTGTTAGAAGTTATTAAAAAGGCAAACAGGTTATATAGCACAATGTGTGGAGTACAAGTCCAAAGAGGTTATGCTCAACCTTTATAGTGCACTGATAAGGCCACATCTAGAGTACTGTGTGCAGTTTTGGTCTCCAGGCTACACAAAGGACATAACAGCACTAGAAAAGGTTCAGAGCAGAACGACTAGGCCGATTCCTGTGATACAGGGTGTGAATTGTGAGGATCAAGTAAAAGAACTGAGCCTTTTCAGTTTAAGTAAAAGGAGATTAAGAGGAGACACGATTTAATGTTTAAAATTATGAAGGGAATTAGTACAGTGGATCAAGACTGTTATTTTAAAGTGAGTTCATCAAGGACTCGGGAATACAGTTGGAAACTTGTTAAGGGTAAATTTCTCAAACAAATTCGGAAGTTTTTCTTCAAACTGAGAACCATAGAAACAGGCTACAAAAAGGACATAACAGCACTAGAAATGGTCCAGAAAAGAGCGACTAGGCTGATTCTAGGGTTACAGGGGATGAATTATGAGGAAAGTTTAAAAGAGCTCAGCCTTTTCAGTTTAAGCTAAATAAAATTAAGAGGTGAGATGATTGAAGTGTTTAAAATTATGAAGGAAATCCAGGGCAAGATCCAACCTGTGAACACTGCAATCAAGTTCCAGCCTCACTGAGTCACATGTTTTGGGCCTGCACCAAATTAACATCATTTTGGACCAAAATCTTTAAATGCCTAACAGACAGCTTGGATGTCACAATCCCTCCTAATCCATTAACAACTGTGTTTGTTGTAGTTCCAGACGGGCTTAAAGTGGAGAAGGGCAAACAAACTGCAATTGCTTTTACTTCACTATTTGCACATAGACGTAACTGGAAGAATCCTAACTCACCTATTCTAAGTGGGTGACTGATGTTATATACTATTTGAAACTGGAAAAAATCTAATTTGCATTTAGAGGATCAGTGCAGAACCTTTTTCAAAACCTGACAGGATCTAATCAATAAAATTTTAGAATAAGCATATAAATTGAGGAAGCAGGTTCTCTCCCCTCTTTTATTCCATTTATCCCTATTCATTTATTATTTTATCTATTCATTTGTCTTTACTCTGGGATTGGCTCCAGCAGACCCCCGTGACCCTGTATTCGGATTCAGCGGGTTAGAAAATGGTTGGTTGGTTGTCTTTACTAGCATAAAGTTTTACACTGCTGGCCTAACTCTCTTTCTCAGAGGTGGGGGTTGATTTGTTTCAAATCTTTTTCTTTTCTTTTTTTTTTCTTTTTGTAAAACTCGAGTTATGTGTATGGAGTGTTATTTGATTTTAAAAAAATCCAATAAAATGAAAAAAAAATGTTTAAAATTATGAAGGAAATTAGTACAGTGGTTTGAGACAAACCACACAAACATTAGGAAGTTTTTCTTTACACAGAGAACGACAGACACTTGGAATAAGCTAACAAGTAGTGTGGTAGACAGTTATGCTTTAGAGCCTTTCAAAACGAGACTTGATGTTTTTTTAGAAGAATTAAGTGAATAGGACTGGCGAGCTTTGTTGGGCCAAATGGCCTGTTTTCGTCTAGATTGTTCTAATGTACTAATTGTTATATTTTAGGTTAAAATAAAACTTTGTTAATGTAAAACATTTCTCCTTCAGGCTCTGTATATCAGTTTTCAATAAGCAAAACACAATAAGTCTTAGAATATAATCTGGGCAGATAGTATACTGGTATTTCAACACAGGGTGCAGAACACCTAGCACTGCTCACAACTATAATTGAAGATTCAGCAAACAACAGAGAAATTTTGCCTGCATTTAGCCGCTGGCTTTCCCTGCCACTGTTTATTTTTGAGCAACAGTTCTCAGGCAGCAGTTCCCTGATGGGAGCTGGAAAGGTAAGTAAAAGATAGAGTGCAGGAAAGATTTTTCATCCTAGCATTGTGGATCTGGGGCCTGTAAAGGCCTCTTCTCAAGCTCTGTTACTTGTTTCATATATTTTTATAAATCTAGTAGTTCTTTTTAACTTTGCATGTTTTTGAATTAGTATTTTATCTTAAGACTGGTTGGATAATCTTGCCTTTTTTGTGCCTGCTTCCTTGTGTTTTGATGTCTGTATGTTTTGGATTATGGATATAAATAAAATCCACTTTATGTTTACATCTACATTTATCTGCTTAGCAGATGCTTTTATCCAAAATGACTTAGGAAAGAGGTCAACACAATTGAGTAAACATCAGTCTGGGGGGCTGTTTGGGAACAAGTGTTAACGGAAAAGGGTTCAAAACCATCATCACAAGTGAAGAGGTCAGAAAAAAATTAAAGTTTGTTACTTGTCCTTAGTTGTAAGAACCTATCAAAGTTGTTATAAATTAGACACAAATTCAAATTTCAAATATCACATACTATATATTAAATAAATCAAAAAGCAGAGCTGTTGTTGTATAACCAGATCGAGCTTTGTTGATTGCACTTGTTCTTCCTGCCTTAAACCTTTCTACCCATTCTTAAACTTTTCGTTGAGTCATGCTGTTTTCACTTCCGTGAACAACATCCTTTGGTGAACTTCAGCAGGTTTCACCCACTCTTCCCAAAGGAAATTTCACAATGGTGTAATTCCATAGTGGAGTGTCTATGTTCATTTGATTTTGGCTTCAACTAGACTAATGGCAGAGCGCTGTATGTGTTCAGACTACCCATAAGCCATCACAAATGTGTTGTATTGCATCCGCTTCTATCCATTGTGGTTACAGTGTCATTTTCAAATTTCCTTTACCTTCTTAATTACCCTCACATAATATAACATAAATATTACGTACTGTATACTGTAGAACCTATCAAAGATGAAATTATTAGACAGAAATTCATCAAACAAGAAAGTCTTCAAATGCCACTTAAGCACATTGAAGGAGTCAGAATTTTTGATTCAGAGTGGACAACTAATTCCACCATCTTTGAGCCACATATGAAAAGGGGAGAGTGGAGTGAGGTTTGATGTCACTCAGAGATGACATCACCAGACACCATTCATCAGCAGATCAGAGTAGTCAAGAAGGATCAGAGGACTTTATATATATAGTTGCTGATCCATTGACCACTCTGTAAGCAAGCATCAAGGATTTGAACTTAATACTTGGTGATACCAGGAGCCAACGTACTGAGGAGTGATATTTGCCCACCTCGGTTGGTTGAACACCAAATGTGCTGCTGTATTTTGAATCATCTGCAGTGGTTGCTTTACCTTCTGCTCTCCTTGTTCACCCTGCTCTGTTCCCTAAGCTTTGCAAGGTGGTGCTCCTGGGCATAGATGGGATGTGCTGCCCCAGCATTTGTCACCATGCATGGAACAGACCCTTGTTCTCCTGCCTGAGTTATAAATGGAAGGATTAATAATTTACTAGGTTAGCATATTATTTCTTTTTTCCTTATTATTAATAATTATAATTCTATAAATTTATATAGCACTTTTCTCACTACTCATAGTGCTTTTCATAGCGGGCAGGAAAACACTTCAACCACCACTAATGTGTAGCATCCACCTGGACGATGCAACAGTAGCCATCTTTGCAGCAGATCACTCACCACACATGAGCTATAAGGTGGTGAAGTGGTGAGAGAGAGAAACACAATTAGACAGGGGGTGATTAGGGGGCCAGAAACTTAACCAGGATATCAAGATACACCCTGCTCTTTATGAATAATGCCCAGGGATCTTTTATGAGCACAGAGATTCAGGACATCAGTTTTACATCTCATACAAAGGATGACACCATTTTTACAGCACAGTGTCCACATCACTGCACTGAGGCATTAGGATCACGGGATAAGTAGCCACTGTTGGCCTCACCAACACCTCTTCCAGCAGCAACCCAAATGTTTCCTGGATGGTCTTCAAACCTTCTGTTTTATTCTATCATTGTATATGCTAAACACCAGAACATATCAACAGGTGCAAAAGACAAATTTGACCAATCATTTTTCATATAATATTATACAGTACGGCCCAATTTAATTTAAACACTACTGCAGACCACCTTCTGAGTCAAAATTACATGACAGCTGTATAAAAAATGGTATAATGCTTAAAGAAGTCATTGTTGATTTTACACACAACACATCACAAAGTTAATAAAACACTTTAGAAATGACAAGCGTAATAGTTCACTTGAATGGCACAGCATGCTGCATATACTGCACATAATAAGACTTATACTGGTTAAAGTTAATGTAATTAACAGCATTAGTAGATCATGCAATAACTGTAAATCATTCAAGCCTTCCAACAATTTAGAAATAACAATGTACCACCAAAGATATACAAAACTCAGAGAACTATAAGGTAATCTGTCCGTCTTTCCTGGTGAATTCTGTTTCTTAAGACTTTGCTAGCAATCAGCACTACAATAAAGCTGAACTCAATGGTGCAGTGCACACTCTTAATAACAGAGGTAGTCTATAAAGTTAATTGGTTTCATATTATATAGTGTGTTAACCTTCGGCTCCACTGTAAAGTGCTTTACAAACAACAGCACAGCACAGCAAACAATGGAGAGGTTAAAATAAAAGGAAAAAATATAACACAGTGAAGTTATCATAGTTGAGCTAGCTGCCAGTTGTATTTCCTGCCATGACAGGCTGAAGCTTAACAGCCGGTGCATGCAGGATATTGTGACTGATGAGGTGGCAAATCCTGAAGGCCGCCTTATTGACTGCATTACAAAACGCCCACTTAGAGCTCCCTGCGGTCACAGCATTTCCTGCAGTTTTTCTATACCCTACCTCTCCACCACAACTTATGTCATCATAATGGTCAAGCCCAGAGTTTTTTATAATAAATATTAAACACGTATTAGCCCAGCATTGTCAATAGCTCTTGAGGCTGACCTGACTTGTCTTATTAAGGTAAAATGCAATAGAAGTGGCAGGGCCATATTAAAGGGGAAGAATCAAGTAAATGCTTTAAAAGATGTCTTAAAACTTAATGGCATTTACTTGAATTTCACTTGAATTTTATTGCTTGATCTGTGTGTCATATTGGGCTAGTTTAATTATTTCCTGTACAGTATCTTAGGAATTCTTGTAGCTGTCTGGTCTTATATGTGTACATATTGCCGTCAAAGTGAACGCAGTGGCTTTGGCCTTTCTAAGGGGGGGGGCTAAAGCCCCAACAAGCTCCCCTCCATGGTTCACCCATGCCTTTGGAAACTGAGAAGAAGAGAACATTCAGTCCATCAAGCATATCTGCGTAGTTAAGAGCTAAGTTGGTTCAATATTAAATCCAGATAGTTTTTAAACTAATCAAAGTTTAATCTACTGTACATCTTTGTAGTTTATTCCATATCAGTCCTTAATGTAAAGAAGTTGTGAGTGCAATTCTTTAGTAGTAGTATGTTGTGCCATGTTAGCCATTATGGATGCAATGAGAAGTCAATAACACCTTTTATTGACTAACTAAAAAGATTACAATATGCAAGTTTTTTTTAAGTAATTACAAGATGTGATTACATCTTGCCTGAAGAAGGGACCTGAGTTGCCTCGAAAGCTTGCATATTGTAATCTGGTCAGTTAGCCAATAAAAGGTGTCATTTTGCTTGACTTCTCACTACATTCATAATGGTTAACATGATGCAACACCCTAGTACTACCTTTTGTTGGCTAACTGAACAGCTTATAATATGCAATATTACAAACTGCCTGAAGAAGGGACCTGAGTTGCCTCGAAAGCTTGCATACTGTAATCTGTTCAGTTAGCCATTAAAAGGTGTCATTTTGCTTGACTTCTCATTATGCCATTATTTAGTAAGTTAATGTTAAATTCATAGAAGAATTTGTTTGGCTTTGTATTGATATGTAGAATAGGTAAAGAGACAAAGGGAAATTCTGCCTTATCCCCTGTTAAGTAATATATAAATGGAAAACTTTGCCTCCTCTAATGTAATAGAAAATGAAGTTCAAATTGTTTGTTTATTTTCAGCTGGTAAGGTGTGAGGGCAAATGGTTTCCTGCCCATCATTTAGTCACATTGTCATATAGTAACCAAAAAAAAAAGGAACAAAAATATAGAAGCCTGAAACTGAAACATCATAAATTAGAAATCATCCCTTTGCATTTGGGTCCCAATCCAGGTGGCTTGGTGTGTGGTGGGTGCAGCAACGCTCTATCAGCCTATGCTCCCACCCTCTCCTCTCCTTTATGTATGTTATGTGTAATTTTCCTCTTCAGTTATGTGAACTGTTTTGTGCAATAAGAATTACTTCTGAACACTTTGAAATTACTTCCGTATTTTTTGTAGGCCGCCTTCTGACCCAATAGTACAAGAAAACTCTCACATAGGATATATCATTTGACTCGTCTTAAAATCTATTTATACAAGATATCAAGCTTTTTGGTTCTCCTCCTATTTTTGGCCCTCTAGACTCTTATGACCCTTATGATAAAAAGTAAATCAATAGGCGTCTTCAGCCAAACTGATCAGAAGAACTTGAAGTTGTGCATGACACATGAAGCAACTCCAGGGGTATATCCTGTAATCAGAAATTAGGTTGTTATAGTTATTCCTTTTCACAAAATCTGAATCCGTAATATAGGGATATGGAGAGTCATTTCATGTTATTTCGAAGTGGCTGATCACGAATATGATAATTTTTTTAAATATTTAATCCTTTACTGGTGGGTGTAGCCCTCTACAAACCTCTCCCAAAATGTTAAAAAGGGCAAATTTCAAAATTAAGCATGTGGGGTATTAGTTTAGACTGTTTCAAGTTGAGTAATTATTAATATGCTGTTATTTTAGATTTTTGATCCTATATTAGGGATTCAGCCCTCTGTGGACATCAGAGGGTGAAAAGTGACAAATGTCTATTAGAGTTGAGAATATCTAGACTGTAAATATTTAAACTGAAGCACACATTTTAATATTTCAAATATCTGACGCAATTATTATTATTTACTTCTACCTCATGAAGTAAATCATTATTTTTCTTATGAACACCCCAAATTAGGTTGGCTTATGCCAATGTATACCTTTTTTTACATTGAATTTCTCCAAAACGTTTTAAAACAAAGATAGTAGGACTGGAATTTTTTGTTTTAGGTGTCAGCGTGATCCTTCTCAGTTGCTGTAGAATCTTGGAAGCCTCAAGGGCACACATCTACAGATGTGTTTCGCGACTTTCTTAAATGCATTTCTTTTTAACTGTCACCAAAATTATTTAGCATTAAATTTACTATTTAACTGAAAGAATGCTGTATGACTAGTGAAGAGCAAAATGATTTTTACAAAATTAAATCTGCAGTGAAAACTGAAGTTATGCTTTGCCAAAAAAAAATCAACAATTAACATTTTGTTTCCAGTGAAATTGATGCCATTGACACAAAAAGAAAGGCATTTAGTTCCAGTCCTGGAGCATTTACATGTATTGTTATACAAAGTGCCCATTCTGCTCAGTTTTAGTGGCACACAAGGCTTGTTAAGACAGCAGTTTTAACAGGGATCAGTGCAATCTTAACAGCATTATAGGCCCCCGGGCAAAGCAGTGCACTGGGGCCGCTACCTATACAACCACTCAGCAAATCACAGCATACATGGATTATGCTCGTAGTGCCCCCGGGTACTGCCCAGCATGTCCATGTATTAAGATGGCCATGACAGGGATGCAGAAATCCACTTCACCAAATTACCACTTACATTTCAAACTAAACAGCTGAACTACAGTTTGTAGCCGTCTAATCCCTGTACTTCATCTGATCATAAAATTGTAAATCAGAGCTGAACAGACATCTTTGTAGAAGGATTTTCAGACCAGCAGGCACCAAATAAACATTGAAGTCTGATCAAAGAGCTATAATTCAGTGAGTGACAACTGTAATTGACAAAACAATGCACTTATGAGAAGGCACTGATTTTGTAACTGGAATTGACTTTAATCCAATCACTAGAGGTTACAACTTCCTTCAAAAACTAGCTGCACTCATCTGTCAGGGAGAAAATCTGTTGACACTCTCCAAAATGACCTCTTGCACTCTCTGAAACTTAAAATCTGATGAGCCGCTCTCTCTTTGGAGAGCTGAAAGCTGACATCTCTCCTTTTTGTGGACCTGGAAGCTGAGATCTACCCTGCCAAACCAAGCTGTGTGCCAGTGACTGAGGCTACTCTGAGAAGTCTGAGAAGCAGCCATTACTTCAAGAAAGGAACTGCAGTATCTAAAGCTGAAGCTTTTCCCTATGAAGCAAAGAGCCTAAATTAAGAAAAGCACAGAACACCACCCACAAAAGAACTATGTTGCAAACAGAAAGAGTACACTCGAACATAAGAAGAATTCTCCACTTGAACAACAGCAACAACTCCATGCAACATAAACCATCATTCCTAAAGATTTGGTATTGTAAAACTATTTATCAGATAAATCAGAACTCTAAACTTGTCTTGTTGTGTCCTGTCTTATATGTCAATAAACATATGCAGTTACCATATTTCTATAGTCATTATGTTTATTAGTTATCCTGACATAGTCTCACTGCCGGACACAGAGAGAGGTAAAGAAAATAGAGTAGGGGCCTTAATAAATTATTTAACTAGTTATTGGCATTGATGAAGAAACAACTGATAATTAACAAGTTAAATCTCTTCTTTTACCTACAGCATCAGTTCTGCATGTGCTCACCTGTCATGTAATAGAAAAAAAGGAAGATCTGGAAAAAAAAGTAAGAGATAAGTGACTGGACTTGAATTCAAACCCAGGACTTTGGAAGTGTGAGACTGCAGTGAGGATCACCATGTCGCCCACCAGTAAATCAGTCAGCTTTACTGTATGTCACTGACATCAGCACTATCACAATATGCTCTTCCAAGCAAGCAATGATACAAAGAAAGAAAAGATTATTTGAACTGCATGATAATTAAAATACTAATTAAAGCACAGAAAATTACTGATACAGTAGGAAACACCAGCAAGTATCCCAGTATCAGTTCAACATATTAAAACAATGAACTTGACGTCCTCAAGAGTCAATTCAAATGACGCTGACAGACACTTGAGAAAGTGTCAGCGTGAGCACTGTAGGAGTAATAGACTTACTTACTGTATTAAAGAATTAAATACAGGATCAAAATCACAAGAGAAATATAGGGCTTTAACTGTATGATATGAGTCTACTGGTTAATACAGCATGGTAGATAAGAACTGTCATGTACAAAGAGTTGCAGGAGTTTGCTGAGGGACTGGAAGCTCACTGTTGGGATAGTCAGAAGATCTTAAGGACCTCTCATAAGCTAAGGAATTGCAATTGGTGATTAACTTCTCAGCTTTTGAGTTTCACTTCTTATAGTAGGTAAACCAACTGAGTAGGAATGTGGTTGTTTGTGGATGATCTTGAGTTGTGTGAAAAACAAAATAAGGAGAAATTGGAAATCTTAGTGACTGGCAAAAATGGATATAATGAGGGTGTTAGAAGTACACTTGATCCATTAGGCTTGAAAGCTAAAACAGAGGTAAAGAATTTAGGGGTAATTTTAAATCACATATTAATCAGATTGCTAGGACAACATTTTTTCACTTAAGGAATATAGCAAATATTAGACCCTTTATACTGTAACTTTGCAAGATGCTGAAAAATTAGTTCATGCTTTTGTTTTTAGTCGACTAGATTACTGCAACCCATTCCTCTCAGGACTACCCAAAAAAAGATTTCAATTAGCTGAAACTAGTGCAGAATGCAGCTGTCAGAATTTTAACTAGGAAAAGAAAATCCAATTTAGAATTGACTTTAAAATACTGCTTATAGTTTACAAAGCTTTAAATAATCTCGCTCCATCTTATATCTCAGAATGCTTTTCACCTTACTCTCCTAATCGTAACCTTAGATCTTCAAATGAGTGTCTGCTTATAATTTCAAGAGCTAAATTTAAAAGAAGTGGTGAGGTGGCCTTCTGCTGTTATGCACCTAAAATCTGGAATAGTTAACTGATAAAAATTTGCCAGGCTAAAAGAGTGGAGCACTTTAAAAAACTGCTAAAAACTCATTACTTTAACATGGTTTTCTTATTGCTTCATTTAAGTGTAACTCTGATATTCTGTATATGCATTTAATTATCTTTTTTTTCATGTCTCCAAAATCCATACTAATCCCTACTTTCTCTGCTGTTCTCTTTCCGGTTTTCTGTGGTGGCACCACCACCACCTGATCAAAGCACCATGCAGTCCATACATTAATGGGTTGAAGGCCAGATATCCACATGACCATCATCATCAAGTTCTTCTATGTTAAGCCTGAAAATCATGAGGACTGATTGAGGTCATTTATGTTAGTTAGAATGCCTAGTGTGGGTTGGGCGGTCTCACAGCCTTGGAACAGATCTTTTTTTTTTTTTCTCCACCCATCTGGAGTTTTTTTTTTTTTCTGTCCTCCCTGGCCATAGGACCTTACTTTATTCTTTGTTAATTAGAATTGCCAAATTTTATATTTTTTTCATTCTTCATCTTGTAATGCACTTTGAGCTACATCATTTGTATGAAAATGTGCTATTTAAAAAATGTTTTTGTTGTTGTTGAAGGTACAAGGGAGGCACTGGAAATGGAATCAGACAAGTGGAAAGTTGCCATAAAGGGATACGTAGATCACATACTGAATAGATGTTCTCCATCTACAGTGGAGGTGGTAGGAATGGAGGATTGAAACACAGAGCACATGATTTAGAAGAAGTGGAGTCCTTTTGGTACCTGCAATTAATTATTCAAAGGGATGGTGGACTACACTCTTAAAAATAATTGGGCCAGATTGGTTCTTCAGAGTGATACCAAGATGAACCATTTTTAGTTCCCAAAAGACCCACCCACATGAAGGTCCCAGAAAGGACCTTAATTGATTTAAATCCATAACAGGTCCATAAAGTAAATAACCATGAAAACATGGTAATAGATTTGTAAAATACCAACGGGTCATGATTTCAAAGGGGCTCTTGCTGCCCACAATAACACAGACTAAGTCTCTGTTAGTGTCCTGCTAGGTAGTCTACCAAACATTCAAGATGTCAGTTTTTTTCTACATATTAGGAAGTTTTTCAAAGTTCAAAGAACCAATGGTTATTGCATTTAGATGGAGTGGGCACAGCGACAGCAGCATTCTCACCTTGTTGTAATCTGTCAATATTTTGTGCGGCCCACTGACAAGGTAATTGCAGCCCTTCAGATAACATGTAAGGAAGGCTCATCTCAGTGGTGTAGTAATGGACTATGGCAGTGCACTGTGGAGCACAGAATAACATTCTGATTTCATCTTAGATGTGAAATTCAAGCTTAGTCCACACTAGCATGGATACTGTATATTGTAGTTTCATTTCAAAAACTGACCTTCCACACTGGTGCTTTCTGATTGTTTCTTAAAAGTTTGTCATAGGCTTATTTATTACTACTGGGCATACGCAGTTTGAAAGCTAAAGGCGATGTCTGTTTACGCAACAAGCACCAAGTAAGTTGAAATGCCAAAAGCACAAGGAAAACAAAGAGCACTAGAAAAAAAAACACCAAACAAGACATTTTGTCTGGACGGATGATGTTGGCTTATACAGAGTATTTGGGAAAGGACTGTCCCCGCATTAAAGCTGATATTACATAGGGAATCAACAAAGAAAACTGAATCACTGTCTAATTACATTACAATCATACATCCCCGCTATGTGAAATCCAGCTTTTTCAAATTTACTTTGGCAAGTATCATCAAAAAGAATAGTTTTTGGTTGTCAAAAACATGGTTTCAGTGGGAATGGAAAGGAAAAGTTAATAAAAATTATGCTGTTAAAATTGTTCATATTAGTGTGAATTAGGCCTCGGTAAGCCTTTGGTGCTCTTCCCTGATTATGGGAAAGCTGAAATAACATCAGATTCCCTCACAGGGGCTGATCGTCTTTAGCTGAGATTGAGGTGGGACTGAGAAATGGGAGTTTTCAAGTGAAGAAATTTGGCAGATATACAGAACGTACACCTATCACTTTTTACACTGAAGAACATGACTTTAATCTTCAAGGTACTTGATTGTAATATGAACATGAGGTCACTTAACCTACCAATTTCCAATGTTCCAATTGGAAAAGGAACATTAACAAGTGCACTGTGATGAGACAATACATAGTGTGGATACCAAGGGGCACTGCAACTTCCGAAACACCCAACACAAAAATGCTCTTGACACAAGTTAAAAGCATAAAGAGTCATATTGTGGGAAAACTCTTCTCACAAGCGTTTCCCACCACCACAGCCACAAGTACAATAAAGCACTGTATTGCACAACTCTGTGGTGGGCAGCTGGGGGCTGTGCCTAGCCGGAACGCCTAGAAGGACAGAGAGGGGGATTATGCCTCCCCCAGACCATGAGAGGGCAACCGCCCTGGTTTGTATAGTGGCTACGGGAATTGAGCATGGAAGCTCAACCCTATAGGGGCCCATGGCCACCACCAGGGGACACCTGAATGAGTAAGGAGCCCTGGACGTCAGCACTTCCTGCACACCCAGAGGTGCTGGTGGAAGAAATACCAGGGACACCTGGAGTGCCGCCATACCAGGAAATGCTGCAGGAAGCTCATCAAGGGGCACCCGGAGCATGTCCGGGTGGAAATAAACAGAGCCGCCTCCGCCTCCAGCCATCGTCGGCTGGAGTCGAGAGGAAGAGGACGAAGCTCGGAGGAGAGGAGTGGAGGCGGCGAAGGAAGGCTGGATCATTGAAAGGCCTGGACTTGAGGGTGATTGGTGGAAGGACACTGGGTTGTGTGCGGGACTTTATTACTTGTAAATATTGTAAATAAAGGCGTGTGTTTGGAATTGTTGGTGTCTGCCTGTTGGTGTTCGGGCTGGTTTTCCACAATGACATCCCAAATGGGACTCTCTGCCTGATACAAGGCGGGGACACTTCAACAAAATAATTTTGTGGACAGCCCAACACAGCAGGATGAAGCTTGGAGGAGAGGAGTGGGGGCGATGAAGGAAGGCTGGATCATTGAAAGGCCACGGACTTGAGGGTGATTGGTGTAAGGACACTGGGTTATGTGCTGGACTTTACTAGTTGTAAATATTTTAAATAAACGCGTGTGTTTGGAATTGTTGGTGTCTGCATGTGGGTGTTGGGCTGGTTTTCCACAACTCCTCTTCTTCTTTCACTGCTCATTGCCTTATCCACTACTCTTTGCAAGCTTTGTCCAACTTCCATTCGACTTGTCCATCTGAGGTAGGCAGTTCCTTTCATCTTCCACCTGGGAGTACTTCTGGTCTTCAAAATACATGGTCTTAAAGCACTTCAGGGTGAAACGGAAACCCCAGGAAATAGGGCTCCACAGCCCCTGCAGCACTCCCTGGTGGCACTCATGGAACCTAACAGGGCTGAGTTAAAGAACTCCATGTCCCACGCTGTCCTGTGGGAATCTGAGGCACTGCTAGACATCTAACGCTCTGGAGAAGATAATGCGCCTTGCACACTCTTTCCCCCATTCCTTCCATCTCATGGATGTCCCGGCCAGTTAAGGCTGCCGGCTGTCCTTACAATAGGAAATTAAACTTTAAATTCACAACAGTATAAATTATGGTGCTTCAGTTCCAAACATAATTAAACAACATAACTTAATCTTTACTTTAGAATTGCGAACAGCTGGAGGCACTTGTGAAGTACCAGTGCATATTTTGTGAGTGCAGTCTAATGTGTTTAATGGAGACTTAGCTGAAGGATAACACCCCTAATTCCTGTGTGGATCAACCCAGATTCACTATTGTACAAGTGGACAGAGATGCGAGAGGAAGAGAAAAGGAAAGCTGGTTTGGGGATTGGTAGCTGGCAGTGTTTGTGAAGAATAGATGGTGTAATCCCAGACACACAACTGTGAAGGAAAAATTTCTGTCGGGATATTGAACTCTTGATGGTCAGTATTAGACCTTATTATGTACCAAGAGAATTTTCTCACATTGTCACCATTGTTGTTTACATTCCTCCGTGGGTGGAGCCCAGAATGGCATGTGATGTCACTCATGATACAGTCGTGAGATTATAGACCAACACCTTGATGCTTTTGTTGTTATATCAGGAAATTTCAGTCATGTCAACTTTTTCTCCAACTTAGCTGATTTTACACAGTATTTTCACTGTCCTACAAGGAAAAATAAAACACTGGACTTGTGTTTTGCCAACATCAAGGAGGCTTACAGTGCTTCTGCATTACCACCACTTGGTAAATCAGACCACAATCTGCTTTATCTGCGGCCAATATACAAGCCCTGTGTAATTAGGCATCCAGCAATTATTAAATCATTCAGGAAGTGGACATCTAGAGAGTCTCTGAGGGGCTGCTTTGAGTGTACGGATAGGAATATACCGCTGGAGTCACCGAAGAATAGTACAGACACTGACCATGACAGGGCGGCTGTCTACACATCGGACTACGTAAATTTCTGCAGGGATATTGTGGTACCAGCAAGATCTGTTCACTGCTTTTCTAACAATAAACCTTGGACTACCAGTAACATAAAGAAACTAAATAAGTGTCAACCTGTGGCCCTCACATCACACATCATGAAGACACTGGACAGGTTGCTTCTGTGTCTCCTCAGACCACAAGTCCAGCATGCATTGGATCTCCTACAGTTTCCATACATGGAGTACATTGGTGTTGAGGATGCAGTCCTCTATATACTACACCAGACCCACCCTTTTCTTTTTGGATGAAAAAGGGGTTATGTATTATGATTTTTGATTTTTCAAGTGCATCCAACACCATCCAAAACTCCATTCTTAAACATAAACTGGAGAGGATGGGGGTGGATTCCACATTCACCTTCTGGATTCATATCTACCTGACTGGACGACTGCAGTTTGTCAAACTGGGGAACTGTGTCTCTGGGACAGTAGTAAGCAACACTGGGGCCCAACAAGAAACTGTTCTGGCCCCATTCCTGTTCACATTATACACAGCAGACTTTAAATATAAGTCAGACTTTTGCCTCATTCAGAAGTACTCCGATGATACAGCTTTTGGGACGTGTATAAGGAATGGGCAGGAAGGGGAATATAGGGATCTGACTGGAGCAACAAGAACTGCCTGGTTCTGAACACAATGAAGACCAAGAGGATGATTGTGGACTTCCAAAGGTCTAGGGTCCCCGTTCAGCCCTTTAACATCCAAATACAAGACATTGAGGTGATTCAGACTTATAAATATCTAGGTGGCCACCTTGATCACAGTATGGACTAGTCTGTGAACACAGATGTCCTCTAAAGGAAGGGGAAGAGTATTTTTTTTTTCCTCAGAAGACTTAGATCATTTAATATATGTAGTGAAATGTTGTCGTTGTTCTATCAGACAAAGGGAAAAGGTAGAGGGTACAGTCCATCTTTGACAATGGCAGTCCACAACATTTTAGCGGGTCAGAGAACAACAACAACAACAACATTTACTTATATAGCACATTTTCATACAAAAAAAATGTAGCTCAAAGTGCTTTATAAAATGAAGAATAGAAAAATAGAAGACACAATAAAAAATAAAAATAAGTCAACATTAATTAACATAGAATAAGTAAGGTCCGATGGCCAGGGTGGACAGAAAAAACAAAAAGAAAAAACTCCAGACGGCTGGAGAAAAAAAAAAAAAATCTGCAGGGATTCCAGACCAAGAGACCGCCCAGTCCCGCCTGGGCAATCTACCTAACATAAATCAAACAGTCCTCTTTGTATTTAGGGTTTTCATGGAAGGACCTGATGATGATGGTCACGTAGACTTCTGGCTTTCAGTCCATCAATGCTGGAGCATCATGATGCTTTGAGTAGGTGGTGGTGGCGCAGGCCGCCACCACAAAGAAACCGGAAAAAGAAACAGAAGAGAGAGTTGGGGTCAGTACGGATTTTAGAGCCACTATGAATAGTTATTATGATGAATTGAACATATACAGTATCAGGATTAAGTTAAAGTTAAGTTATGAGAAAGCCATTTTAAAGTAATGTGTTTCCAGCAGTGTTTTAAAGTGCTCCACTGTATCAGCCTGGCGAATTCCTATTGGCAGGCTATTCCAGATTTTAGGTGCATAACAGCAGAAGGCCGCCTCACCACTTCTTTTAAGTTTAGCTTTTGGAATTCTAAGGAGACACTCATTTGAGGATCTGAGGTTACGATTTGGAATATAAGGTGTCAGACATTCCGATATATAAGATGGAGCGAGATTATTTAAGGCTTTATAAACCATAAGCAGAATTTTAAAGTCAATCCTGAATGACACAGGTAACCAGTGTAGTGACATCAAAACTGGAGAGATGTGCTTGGATTTTCTTTTCCCAGTTAGGATTCTAGCAGCTGCATTCTGCACTCATTGCAAGTGATTTATGTCTTTTTTGGGTAGTCCTGAGAGGAGTGCGTTACAGTAATCTAGTCTACTGAAAACAAAAGCGTGAATTAATTTCTCAGCATCTTTCAATGATATAAGAGGTCTAACTTTTGCTATGTTTCTTAAGTGAAAAAATGCTGTCCTAGTGGTCTGATGAATATGCGATTTAAAATTCAGATTACAGTCAACAGTTACCCCTAAGTTTTTTACTTCCGTCTTAACTTTTAATCCTAATGCATCAAGTTTATTTCTGATAACCTCATTGAATCCATTATTGCCAATTACTAAAATTTCAGTTTTCTCTTTTTTTAGTTTGAGAAAATTACTATTCATCCATTCAGAAATACCAGTAAGACATTGTGTTAGTGAATTGAGAGAGTTGGAGTCATCAGGTGCTATTGATAAGTACAGCTGTGTGTCATCAACATAGCTGTGGTAGCTCACTTTGTAACCTGAGATAATCTGACCTAACGGAAGCATGTAGATTGAGAAGAGCAGCGGACCCAGGATAGAGCCTTGTGGAACACCATATAGAATATCATGTGTCTTTGAGTTATAATTACCACAACTCACAAAAAATTTTCTCCCTGCCAGGTAGGATTCAAACCAATTTAAGACACTGCCAGAGAGGCTCACCCATTGACTAAGGCGATTTCTAAGAATATTGTGATCAATTGTATCAAATGCGGCACTCAGATCTAAGAGGATGAGAACAGATAAATGGCCTCTGTCTGCATTTACCCGCCAGTCATTTACTACTTTAACGAGTGCAGTTTCTGTGCTGTGATTTGTTCTGAAACCTGACTGAAGTTTATCAAGAATAGCATGTTTATTGAGGTGGTCATTTAGAAGTAAACATAGCAGTCATCATACTCTCACTGCACTGTACAATGTATGCTTTAGAAGATCATTTGCTCCTACTGTGGTGAGATTTTATAATGCTGTCAATATAAGTGATTCATGACCTGGTCACCACTCTACATTCCAACATTGTAACAATTGACCCATTTTTACTTTTTACCATTTATATATTTATGTTTGATCTCTTTGCTTTCATAATAATTTTTAACAATTTCTACTGATGTGTTTGAGCTACTGGATGCCTGAATTTCCCAGAGGGGATGAATAAAGTATCTATCTATCTATCCATCTATCTATCTATCTATCTTTAAAAAAGATATATATTCTCCAATTCAGAGTTATGGATCAAAGCCTATCTCAGCAGCACTGGGCAGGGTACCAGTCCATCACAGGGTCCACTCACACACACCTGGTACAGTTTAGAGACACCAGTTACCCTAATGTGCACGTATTTGAGGTTATGGAAGAAGTAAACACACACACAGCTTGAAAGGGCAAACTCTACATGGCATTCAAACCCTGATTACTGGTTTCCTGAGGCAGCCTCACTTACCATTCTGTCACCCTTCATACTTTGTGCCTGAGATTTGTGTGATTTGGAACAGAATGAATAGAGCTGCCTCATACGCAAATTGCATGTCAAGCAATAATAAATCTCTTTATGTTAATGCACATAAGCACTGCGACCATTCAGTACATCACTGATTATAATTAACTTTTGTAAAAAGGAGACACAACAAAGTGAAAGAGCTGAAGAATCACCTTGGTATGTCTTGTCAGTCATTTTCCAACCCGCTATATAATTTGAAAAAATGCACAATTATGCAACACACAATATAGTTTGCAGAGATGTCTTTCCAGACACAGGTTCAAAACAGAACTTAGACCAAGATGGATTGTTCCCAAAGTGATGTCAATGGTGTAATGGCTGGCAGTCTTCTCTTCTGAAGAGGGAGGAAGACAAAAGGCATTAGACTACAGCGCCAGCCCCTGGTTTATCTGGTTTTGCGGATAATTACCATCATCAGAGCCCTTAAGCTGTTTCTAAACCTATTGACTGGTGAATGTTGAGCATATTCATTTAGTGGTCTAATAAAAACAATAATCAGGTTACTTACCATATAGGCAAAACAAGTCCATGCTCAGTGGTGGATTTAGGCCACATGACTATCTTGCCGGGGGTGGCGTGGGGCATTCGCACCAAAAAATCAGAATGGAAATTACAGCCTGAGCTGGTCAGTCCGTTAAGGGTGCCATTTTTGAAAGCTAAGTGCTTCGTGCTCCCTATAAAGTCTGTGTTATATACACAGAGGGCACCAATTATGTAACTGAAGTGGTGTGCATTTCAGACATCAAGTGGGAACAATTGTCAAATTCTAGTAACATTGTTTCCGCACCATCACATGTGGAGCGACATTTATGAAAGCTAAGAGGTGTGTGGTCCATAAATTCCCTGGTATATGCACAGAGGAGTGTCATTTATGTAGATTAGGCGTGTGGTCCAAATACTGAGAGAGACCATTACCCAATTCGTCAAAGTCTAATACTGACTACCCATGACTACCCATATAGACTCTATACACACTAGAGACACCAAAGGACGTTGTTCCCCAACAACCCCACCATCTAGGGCTGCAAAAAAGCTTTGACCAGCACTTGCCATGTTGGTACATAATGTAAGTTAAAGGCTGTGGATGATAAAAAAAATCTTTTTTATGTAATTATTAAAAAATGTAATTTAGAAAAAAAATCAAATGCTGTCAGGTACCTTGGGACAGCATTGTCTATGTGGACTTTCCAAAGCCCTTCCATGTGTTTGTGCATTTTTTTTCATATTCTAAAAATGTGTGTATTAGTTATTCAGCACCTCTACACTGGCCCAGTGCAGTGACGGGGTGATTGTGTTTGTATGTCCAGCAGTGGACTGGTGTCTCGTCCATTGTTGCTTCGATAGTTCTGTGCTTGACTGAGACCCCTGCAGCTCTGTACTCGTGGATGCATCCATGAATGAATGGTGAGTAACTTGGACAAATTATAGCTATTTAGTAAAAGGGTACAATGCTTACAGCTAAGATAAGGTCATTTCGGTTATTGCATATTGAAGTTCCTGCTTGTATATTTGCTGAGCTAAACTTTTATTAGCCTTCTCTCCATGTCCATAATAATGATGTTGCGATTTAAAGATGAGTTGTTCAGTTTCTTTTGTTGTGAGGAGATTAAATTCTGATTATAGGGCTTGTCTTCTCCTCTAAAGGGTCTCATTTGGAGTTGTGGCATATTCATGGTCTATTGTGGAAGTATCACTGATTGTCTCTGATGACTTCTTAGTCTCTAATTTATATTTATGAGAGAGATATGAAATAATCTTTACTCTTAAAAACACCTTCAAAATTTACCAAAGTACTCCTGCGGAGACCTCTGAGGATGCATTACTCTCTAAAAATGAATCAACTTAGTTCAATATCATCCACTTGCTGAGCTGCAGAACCATACGTCACCATAGATCTAGGCCAGCAGTTTCAGGATGGAACTGACCTCACCACAGTTTCAGAACAGAAGCAATGAACTCTGTTAAGTTCACATCTGCTAAACAAAGAAGGTTAAGACACCAGTTACGAGATGAGTGTGTAGGGCATAACGATTCAAGTTCTGAGATAAGCAGAGCATGATCAGAGATAACAACAGCGTCAATTGTTAAGATAAGGCAAAAAATGTAAACACATAAAGCTCAGGGTAAAAAAAAAATGAATACCAACTAAAATAAGTTGACTAATAATTTAAGAGACCTAGTCCAGCCATGAGTTACCCCATTAATTACTGGACCTGCTTAACCGGAGCCAGCAGCATCAAAGCAAGAAAGAACCTGAGACCACTAGCTTTTTAATGAATGGATAAATTAATTTAAAACCATCCACAGGTAAAGTGTATTGAGCTGACCCCAACAACTCTTCAAAATGCACCAAAAAATCCTCAATGGACTGCAAGTCTTCTTACACAGCAGTTCATTCCATAAAAACTCAGGGAAGAGGAGTGATGGGAGAAAGGAAGGAAAAGGGAAAGAAAAACCAAGTCCAGTCCTCTGGGGTCACACAAAGCAGCTGGAATGTCTTGGTCGGTTATTTTTGTAATTGTGTTCATTAGTGATATGAGAAGCAATAAATGATTTTAGTCTTTCCAGCTTTGATGCACAATAGTCTTGCGCACACACACACACACACAATGTATACACATCAATTAATGAATTCATCAGAAAAAAAATATGTGAGCCCACAGTCCTGACACTGGTCTTAGGTGTCCTACAATCATGCACGTTGATGGAGTAAGCAATGCGAAACACTAAGGACACACTGTGTTTTTTTCTTTGCTTTAAATGTTTTTAAATCGGGTATCCAGTACTAAATTCTTCAAAATGATGGTTCTTAAATGGGGTGGCACTCAGAATTGGGTGACTGGGGTTTGTGCCCCATGTTCTCCCTGCGTGAAGTTTATGTCTTCTCTCCATGTCTATGGGGGTTTCCTCCCACAGTACAAAGACATGCAGATTAGGTGAACTGGTGTTGCTGAATTGGCCATAACGTGTATGTTCATCCTGTCCAGGTTTTGTTCTTGCTTTGTGCCCAGAAATGGCTGTGACAGGCTCCTGAAAACCCGCGGGGTAAGTAAATTAATGGATGGGTCTTTACATGGTCATTTAGTAGGTTGTGAGATTCTTCAAAGAACATTTGCTTGATAAAGAACCGTTTCGTTCTGTGAAGATTTCTTTAAACATAAGATGGGTTGTTTGGGCTTTGAAAAGGCTCTGAACATGTGAACAAAACAGAAATCGTCAATGTACAGCAGGCTATAAAAGAGTGATACTGACAGAACAGGAAAACCTGAACTTAGCCTGAGTTATTGTATGCTGCAGGAGTCATTTTACAATCAGGAATCCGTTGGTATTTTACTCCATCTCCTTTTTCTTCTTCCTCTTCACATTTTCCCTCTTCCATATGAGGTCCATGTGCTTGATCAGACATCACCAAACAGCTTAGTCCTGCACCTCCTTGCCAGTCAAGCCCTTTTCCTTCAGATCTTCTTTTACTTTATCCATCCACATCCACTTTCGCCTCCTTTGTTTTCTCTTACCCTGTACTTCCATTTCCATCATTCTTTTGTTCACTTCTTCATTTTCTTTTCTAATCACACGTCCAAACCACGTCAACCTTCTTTCCTGTGTTTTCTGAGACTTCAAGAGCAAGTCAATTAAACTTAATTACAGTTAATTAGCAGCAAAAACTGGTCACCAATTATGAAAAGGGTTACAGTGAATACCTGCAGCCATGGCGGCCCTCCAGAACTGGAGTTGGAGACCCCCCGCTGTACACGCTTTTTCTAGTTACTCTGACCAAATTCTCTTTGATGTCACATTAACTCAATTAAGTCATGTTGAAACAAAACCAATACAAATTATTTTCTTTTAAGAGAAATGTAATCAACCTGAAGGGTTTTTGTGTTTACCTGTTTTAAGTTAATCTTACTCACAATGAACTCTTTTTTAATACTCAAAACATGGAATGCCCATTTCACTATACACAGCTGAATGAAGTTGATTTAACTTAAAATAAACACGTTTTATTCACATGACAAGCCTACAATAAAGATTCACCACATTTGGTGTACTTTGGTCCAAGAGATCCTAATACTTTGGTAGGGTTGGTAAGAACACGAATGCCAGAGGTTTGGAGTTTATGGGAGCTAACTTATAATCGTTTTTTTTATAACACTGGCAAATTTGTTGCTCGTCTGACATCACAAAATCACATTTTTTCCTTCTTTTCTATACAACATAATTACAAAAGTCAAGATTACACAAAAAGTGCAGTCATCCAGAATAAATGGTATAAGTTTTAGGTATGTTTAACTATTTGTATTCATGCAGTATAAATAGCTATTTGAATATTAATTACATCTAATTTACCTGGATAGCTTTAAAATTAACTTTGTGAACTACATTGGGCGTGGAATTGTTTTAGAACATCTTAATTTAATTAAATGGAAATAAGTGTCAATTTTATAAATACCAAAAACTACATGCAACAAGTTATTTTTTTAGGATTATTATTTTAACTTAGTTCATATGAGTCCATTTTACACATCAATTATAAATTAACATTACTTAAATATAAAAGTTGATGAATTTAATCAATAATATTGCTTGGAAAAGTTGCCATTATTTATTTGAATAAACCCAACCAATCATTTTTAACAATGAATTGTGGGAGCTGTCCTATCTTGAATTCAATGTATAACATTACCCAATCGCACTAAGTCCGTTAAACCTGCTCCCGAGGTGGTCTAACTCAGTGCACAGCTTTGTTCTCCTTGTGCCAGTCCACTGGAACTGCAAGCACTTAGTCCTTGTCCTGGTCCGCAGCACTGAGGGTCACTGCAACAGCGATAAGCTCGAAAGTAAGCTTCGTTACCATTAATTCGTAATACGACCACATCTGCATGGGAGCATCCCGAGCTGACAGCAGACAGCAACTGACCCACGGCCCGGAGAACATGTAAACTCCACACAAGGAGGCTCGGGCCCCGGTCTCTATGTTGTAAGGCTGCTGCATAACCACTGCGCCACCGATTATAATAATAAACGTATTATTATTATTATTATTATTCATCATAATACTAAAAATAATACAAAAAATAATAATAATAATAATAATATTATTATTGGCTGACCGCTTTATCCAAAGCGACTTACAACATTTGAGAGATGTATTTCATTTGTTTTTTTCCAATTGGAGCACAGGCAGCCGAAGCGACTTACTTACGATCACAAAGTGTCACTAGCGGGATCTGAATCCATAACCTCAAGTTCTGAACTCTAAAGCCTTAACAATAACATTATTATTACTATTATTGTTATTGCTGTTGCTGCTGCTGTTGTTATTACTGTTATCGTTGTTATAATAATAGCCCTAATAGTATAAAAAAACATCAAACTGTTTTTATCTAATTCTGGATATACTACCAATAATAATCGCCATCTTAATAACACTAATAAATTAACAAGAAGATAAAGAAATAGAAGAAATTCTACGCATAAAACATTATTAAAAATATATCCTTCTTTCTTCATTCAGCGATTATCCAAACAGCAACGGATAAAAGGCATGAACAAGCTCCAGGAGAGGCGCGCACACCCCAAAAACAGAAATTACAGAATGAACGTACTCTTGTGTTGTTGGAGCGAGAATGCGAAGTTTATAAAAAAACATTTAATTTATATAAATTATAAGTGATATGCGAACACGCGGCATACACCACGATAGATCATCGCGACTTTTTTTTCTGATGATAATAATTTATCTGTTTGGCAAATTGCATTTTTTATGAAAATCATTAACTGTCACTGTGCAATTTTTTTAAATGACCGTTTCTTTAAAACCGCCACTTTCGCGTTGTAATAACCGATAATACTGGCGACATGTGAGTAAGACACTATATGAACAGCAGAGATTTACTTCTTCGTTGCCAGCAAATCACAGCGGTGTTCTCAGAAAACACCAGTTCAAATTTGGACTTGTCCGGTAGAGGGCGACACCAGCCTGTCTTTTGCTGTCCGTGCCTGAGAATGACGTTTAGAGAGGGGCTGAGCTGCCTCTTTTGCTCGGCTTTTAAGTTGCTCTCTTCTGGATGGATGCTCTCACAAACCTGAGAGGAGTCGCTGGATATTTGACTACAGGAGTTGACTGGAAATGGCGCACAAGTCCGTAATAGCCTGGGGAAAGATTATCAACAGTTAATCGCGAAGTCTTGGGATAAAAGGCAAAGAACGCGAGTGAGAATTTTCAGGGAATACATGCCACAGGAGAGAAATAACCCGCAGATGTTTTAGATCTACCACATGTAGTTATTACAGAATTGCGCGTTTAAGCCACTTGGAGTCATATGGCTGTAAAGTCTTGTGTCTTCACAAATCTTTGCCCGAAGAATGCCATGGCACTTGGGTCCAGCTTGCTTATATTCTATCTTTCGTTTCATGTGGCCAGTGGTTGGTCGGATGATAGAAAAAATATTTCAATGGCAGTAATGCTGCCTAATAATTACACTTTGTACCCCTGGGCTTCACCTAGGGTCTCTCCGGCCATCTACATGGCAAAAGAAGCGATTGAGCGGGAGAGACTTTTGAATGGATACACAATCAACATTATGAGCACGACCACTGAAGATTCGAGTGGAGGATGCTCTCAGGCGCTAGCCCAAATCAACGCAGTGGATATGAAGCTGTACCAGAACCCGGACGTCTTCGTCGGACCGGGGTGCGTCTACTCCGCTGCCTCGGTGGCCCGGTTTGCCACTCACTGGAAATTACCTTTGATCACAGCGTGGGCACCTGCCTATGGCTTTGCTCAAAAGGACGAGTATAAGACCACCGTACGGACGGGTCCGTCGACTACCAAACTCGGGGAGTTCGTCAGCAACCTGCATTCGCATTTCAATTGGACCACACGGGCGGTGGTTGTCTACTACGATATTAAAACCGACGACCGTCCCTACTACTTCATCATTGAGGGTGTTTACAAAACATTTCAGGACGAGAACATCAGCGTGTCTTCACAGCCGTATGAAGATCAGCAGAAGAACGACTATAAAGACATGTTCAATTTCATTAAAACCAGTGGAAGAAGTGAGTCTGCATGCTTTTCTTTTTACTGCATGTGATCGTTCCCAGGTGAATTAAACGTTTATCCACAATACATTTGTCCCGGCTTTAAATATAACCTCTCACTGTTTTGCACGTCTTTTCTGGGAATTGCTGGACTCACACTGGAAACACGCAACATGTTTTTTTTTTTTTTTTTGCTTCTACCCCAAGCTTTTAGTACAGGACAACTATGCTGACCACAAGTGCCTCCCCGAGTCAGCAAGCTGTACATTACTCAGGTTCCTGTCTAAACACAGCAGATGTTAGTCTCAGTCATCGGCGCAGCTCAGCTGCTTCTTGATCGAAATGCCTCAGTGGATGGAGCGGAAACAAGTGGCTTTTAAGTGCTGCGATCATCCTGTAGTACGCGTGCCATAATGGCTTGTACCCCGGGCCAGAGAGAATATTGTGTCACGAATAATTATGGAGGTGGTGGTAGGAGGTTACATCTTAGGAGACTAAGGAGCTCTACAATTAACGTCTGCCAGTGGTGCTATTATTGATTTTAACCATCTGATAACGGCCCGATCGTCTTGAGCGGGGCTGGCGTAATGCGGCTTAGATGCGCCCCCAACTCGCTTAAGGGCACTTGGGTAAGAAAGGACAACTTATAGCGCGACCAAAACGTGCCGATGGCATGTTACTGTTGTTCCCTGGATTTTCAGCTGCATTTGTCCCATTTGCATAATTAGCCCAGACGTGGACGGAAGAATTTCCCCCAGCTGGCAAGTTCTGAGTTCTGATCTGTTTCCTTTTTTTGCAGTGCTAAATATAGACACGGTGTTCCGCAGCGCAAAGCAGAAATACGCGCTTCCAAGAAAATGTACACTAAGATGTAAACGGCGGCCGCTAGAACATACGTGGACATTTAAAGTCGTTCGGCTTTTATTTCAAGTCCCAGTCCTGAGCTCCACAGAGCCTTTTCTTAATTTGTTCCATTTATTAAGTTACAACTGCTATGAAGTGTCCATAATTACATAAAAAAACCGAATGTATGCATACTTTTTAAAATACTTTTTTGTCTGATTGCAATATATTTTAAAGAAGTGCCTTTAGGCTACTAGAAAGAAAGACACGTATAGGGCCGCAATCTATCAATTGTACAGTGCCTTTCCTATCTATCTATCTATCTATCTATCTATCTATCTATCTATCTATCTATCTATCTATCTATCTATCTATCTATCTATCTATTACATAGTGTCTTTCATATCTTTCATTTATTGTATGGTTCGTTTCATATCTAGGCTTTTTTATACTAACGGCTGAACGTTAACTGCCAAGTCAGACGTTTACGTTCTTACAGTTTTCTTCCTTTTTAGTTAGTGTGACATGAAAATGATTTATTTATGTATGTACTTATTTACTTATTTATTTATTGAGAGTCTGTAAAAAGACAAATTTTCCCCTAGTGACAAATAAAGTTCTATCTATCTATCTATCTATCTATCTATCTATCTATCTATCTATCTATCTATCTATCTATCTATCTATCTATCGTGCCTTTCATATTTTTCTCTCTAAAAAAAGTGCCTTTCTTATCAGTGTACCTATTTATAAGTAGCTGGGCTTGTAGACTTTGGTCATTCACTGTAAAGTCATCTGATTTATCTTAAAAGTTTTCAGAATTGTGTAACGTGTTAGTTTTCTGTCGCATTATTAAAGTTTATTCAGCATTTCTGTAGTATGCGTTTAAAATCGGTGCAGCACTTCCAGCTTACCGCTGTTCTAAAATTAGCTGAAACCACATTTCAAGTGTCTAGAAAACGGTAAAACGAAAACTTCCGATACATAATGTAAAGTGAACAACAGAAAAGTCGAATAACATTTTATTTTGCTCCGCCTTAAACAAAATAATGTTTATTACTTGTTTTTTTTTTGGCAAACTGTTGAGTGCAACGTTATTTTCTGAATATTATGCGCAATCAGAAAAAGACGGAAACTAATAGCAGGTACATTGCAAAAACTGAAAATGTGATTTAGAACATTTTTACCCAGTTCTAAATGATATTGCTCAGTAACTCATGTTATTTAACTTGTATGCGCACTGTATTTTTGTAGTTTTAAATACGCTGCTTTTTAAAGAAGCAAACTGTTCACTGAGCCTCGATCACGCTTAACCCCTACAGCTACTAATAACACAATCACTCACATGATAGATCGCATTAGGATTATTTCGATGGACACATTTAATTGGAGAGCCGAGAAGTCGCGTGAGCTCCGCGGTCGACGTTGAGCCGGCAGGCGCTCTCACCGCACGCCCCGCGCACTCGCAGACGCGCGCCGTCCCGCACAAAGCAGTGGCGCCCGTGCTTACATCTCCTCACCGTAAACATCTGCATTGAGTGTTTATAAATCGTCGTAAAAGTACTGATCTATTGAATTATACCCGGATTGTGTCAGTAGAGGACAGAAGAGTCTCACATTAAAGGTTAGATTGACTATTAATTGCGTTATCAATTTAAGAAAGTCAAGTGCCATGTGCAGTTCGAGCAAACGATTAAGAAAAGCTCAAACTCAAGTTCTTCATTTATTTGGCTTTTTGCATTCTGTAAAAGTTCACTTAGCTTATAAATTACCTCAACAATTGCTAATGTCGTTAATTACAGTATGTCAGCCGATTCTGTATTTTTAATTTCCATTTAGTGAATTAAAACGTGCTATACTGCCTGCTAGTAAAGTTAAAATGATTAGTTTTTATTGGATAATACTCGTTATACAGTATGTGTTCTGTTATACATATTTATTTTAGTTACCTATCTATGCTTAACAGTACAGAAAGAATTTATCAGCATTCAGGAGTAATATACAGTATTAACTGGCAAATTTTGTAATCTACAGCTAAATATGGATGTACAAAGGGTAAAAAATATAATTAACCATCACACAGAAATAATAATCCCAATCCCCCAGTTTATATATATATATATATATATATATATATATATACATATATATACAGTATATATATATATATATACTGTATGTTTATGAAAGTCAGCTTCTGCAAACACATGAGCTCAACTCTTAAGAACAAATGTGTCGAAGTGGTTCTTCAGAGCGATGCTACAGGGGAAGCAGTTTTTGTTTTCTAAAAGAACCATCCACATGAAGCTTTCAGGAAGAACTTTTATTTATTTAGATCCGTACCAGGCTCCATCAGCAAACACAAATAGATGAGAGCAGATTGGTGAAATCCCAGTGGCTTCAGAATTTTAAAAGGACTTTCGCTGCACACAGTAACACAAGTTTTCTTGATCTGCTAGTGTCCTGCTAGGCAACATACTAAACATTCAAGATTTCTGTTTGTCCACATATTAGGAGCCTTTTCAAAGCTCAAAGAACCAATTTGATACACAAAACACCCTTCCCATGAAGTGGTTCTTTGCCAAACAATGGATCTACAAGTAACTACATAACCCATGTAAAGTATTATTTTAGAACCATTATTTTTATGACTGTGAAACAATTACCATAAGTAAAATGTTTAATGAATAACTAACATTATAAATAAATGAGATTCAAAGTGCTCTGTGTTCTAATCTGGGAAGTATATAAATAGTGGCCGATGTTTAAGTGCTCTTTTTGAAGGGGAAGTCCTACAATAATCCATTAAAACGGGTCATTTTTATGGATCATTCTCATTCTGTTGAAGAATCACTATAAGACTCAGGTCAATGTCATATAATTTTCCAACTTGCTTAAACCAGACCGGGGGGGGTGCTGGAGCCAATCCCAGGTAACATAAGGCACAAGGCAGGAACACACCCGGGACAGGGTGACAAACAGCAAACCGACGTTGTCAAATTTTAAGTGTTTTAAGAGAATCAAAAACTGAGTCTGGTCTTATGCAAGAGTGAAATAAGAGAACACAAACCGCCAATTTGCTGGATATGGCTTGTTATAAGCATGTTCTGGCCTGGCCAGTAATTGGATGGGAGACCATCTAGGAAAGTGCAGGTTGCTGCTGGTAAAGGTGTAGGTGAAGTCAGTGGGAGGCGCTTACCCTGTGGTGTGAATATGGCATACGTGCCAATGCAGTGACGGGGACACAGCACTGTAAAAATGGAGCTGTCCTTCAGATGAGACCTAAAACTGAGATCCTGACTCTCTGTGGTCATAAAAAATCCCTGGACATCCTTCATTGAGTGTAGGGTGTAGCCCCATGTCCAGGCATACTTTTTGTGGCCTAGTCATTCTGGCCCCCTAATCACCCCCTGTCTCTAATTGGCAAGCCATCTCTCTCCCCTTCACCACTTAATAGATCATGTGTGGTGGGCATACTGGCGCAAAAATGGCTGCTGTCACATCATCCAGGTGGGTACTACACATTAGTGGTGGTTGAAGTGACTCACTACTTACTCACTGACACACTTTGAGTAGTAAATAAAGTGCTATATAAATGTAAATAATAATAATTATCAATATAATACAATACAATTTATTTTTGTATAGCCCAAAATCACACATGGAGTGCTGCAATTGGCTCTAACAGGCCCTGCCTTTTCATTGCCCCCCAGCCTTAACTCTCTAAGAAGACAAGGAAAAACTCCGAAAAAAAAACCTAGTAAGGACAAAAAAAACCTGGGAATGGCAGTTCAAAGAGAGACCCCTTTCCAGGTAGGTTGGGCGTGCAGTGAGTAATTGCAGGAATAATTACAATACAATTCACAGAACAGAACATAAGTAATCCTTGATACAATGTAATAGTGCAATAGAAATATTACAAGTGGAGAGCAGAATTTAACAGTAGATGATATCACATAATACGATTTGGATTTGTTCAGAGTTCTGGAGACCTGGGCCATCAAGTTGCCTCCCTCTATTGGCCATTCGAAGCTTAGTCAACTCTGGGCCAGCCAATCCAATAAAAGGACCCCTCTACCCCGTGATTCCTGTGATCCTCCATCAGGGATGACTTTACCTTAGGCAGGCAAAACAACTTGACTGGTGGGCCGTGGCACCAATGGCCACATTTGAGTACTGAGAAGAGAAACAGAACAGGTGAGGGTTAGTATCCAATTATAACTATCATGTTACTTATGTTTCAGTGCTAATGACTAACAACAGAGATGCAGTCTGTACAGTAATCAGCAGCTCTAGTCAGGATATGCTAAACTGAAGCAGTGAGTCTTCAGCTGGGATTTAAAAGTTGAGATCGAAGGGGCATCTCTTATAGTAGCAGGCAGACCATTCCACAGTTTAGGGGCCCTGTAACTAAAAGCTCGACCTTCCACAGTTATTTTAGTAATCCTTGGAATAATAAGCAGATCGGCATCTTGAGATCTTAATGTGCGCTCTGGTTTGTAAGTCGTGATAAGTTCAGATATTGGACATTGGACATGCAATATGCATCTCTTTATTTTCCACCTTTTGTTTGCATGAGGATGGCAGGGTGATGGTTCCTACCCCATCAACGACTTGTAGAAAGGCATGAACTAATCTGTGAATGGAGCCATTAGTCCACTGCATTACACAATTCATAGTTTTCAGACAAGCACAGTGTGACAGTTTATTTCAACAAACAATTATGTTTTAGGGAAAATTGGATTGGAAATGAAAAGAGATGCATTGATGCAATGTAAAAATAAAAATAAATAATAGAGAAGTGGTGCTCAAATGTTTTTACAATCAAACACCATAAAAAAAAAGAAAAAAAGAAACAATGGTGACCTCAACTGCTAGTTATTCTTAACTATAGTCTCCCAAAAGGATTTTTTTAATCTTGTGAATATTCACAATGACATGCCCAAGCTTTGCATGCAAAAAGAAAAAAAAAAAATGACAGGAAGAGGAGTCGAGTGCTTCCATGTTGAATTTATTATGCAAATTCCACACCATGACAGCAACAAGTTACTATAACCTCTATTCTGCAGTATCACAATGATCTCCATAGATAGATAGATAGATAGATAGATAGATAGATATACTTTATTTGTCAATTGATATATTTAACTTTTTACAAATAACAACAACCCCACTTAAATACACAAATAATTTTCAAATAAAAAGAAAACTTCTGACTTCTGTCTAAAGATATATAGGGCAGTCACAGTGAGGCACTGTACAGTAAAGACATATTGCTGAAGGTATAAAGGAGCCCCAGTGGCATTTCTTGGTTTGCGGGCTTTTTGAATTTCAGAGTAGTTTAAAAGGAACAGTGGACATTTGCTGGTATAAACTACGTATGACGATGCTTGACAAAATAACCACCTGAAAATCAATATTTACACTAAAATGTTTGGTGACCCTACATTTTTTGCTTTTGGCCAGATCTGAGGTTGCAATCCCAAGTTTGCAGACCACCAGATTAGAGATACTGTATAGGATGGTAAGCAGAGCATGAATACATTTACTGTACTCTAGAGTTGAGGAGGCGATTCCTCTACCTACTCAAAGAGATTTAGCTATCTAACCCAAACCTTGAATTGGAATAAATAGGTTCAAGAGTTCATGTATTCATCCGTTCATTTTTCTGAATCCAGATGCTCTCTGGCAGGGTTGTACACTGCTAGAGCCCAAGTGAAGGGCAGAGACAAACCCTAGATGGGGTGCCAGTCTGTCACAGGGCATTTGAACCTAGAAACCCACACTGCTTTCTACTAAGGTAACACAGAATTGCCATTCAGTAGCAATGTGCACATCTCTGGGAGATGATAGGAAACCAGAGCCTCCAAAGGAAGCTCTAAAGGGTACTGGAACTGTGCGGACACTGCACACCGAGTAAGACAGGGCCAGGGACTGATCCAGGGACCTTTAGTTGTGTGGCAGCAGCTCCACCCTAAGGGTCACTGGGCTCCAGCAATTCCAATAATTCTTACTGCCTTTCCAGTGTTGTGCTTGTGTTGCTCGTGTTTCTTGTGTTCCCATCCACATCCAGCCACAGGTCAGGTCAAGTCAGGTTAGACAGACTGTGCTAATAAAAACAAGCAGATGAAAGTCATAAATACTGTGTACTGAATGCTTTGAGATAAGAACTTGGCTGAATTCTCTGTACTTGTTTACTTTATCTTCTCCCATTAAAGCTTACGATATTGAGGTCTTGAGCCATTCATTAGATTTTTTTCTATCTTTTTTCAGGCTGTTCGCTTTCTGGCTGTTTCTGTGACGTTTTCTTCCCATACCCTTCTAGGTCTTCCCCTCAGTCTTTATCCTTCACCCTTCATTTCAGCCTCCTTTTTTGAGATTCCTTGTTTCACATCCTTATTATATGTCCAGACCACTGTAGCTGTTTTATTTCTATGGTTTCCACATGTGGTTGCATTTCCAGTTCTTCATGGATCCTTTAATTTCTTACTCTGTATTTCTTTAATTTACCTACCACTCGTCTTAAATACTTGAATTTAACTGCTGTTATTTTAGACCTTTCTTTGTCTAGTATTGCCCAAGATGCTACGGTGTGTGAGGTCACTGGCAATAATAATAACAATACATTTTATTTATATATCGCCTTTCACACGCTCAAGGTGCTTACAATATATGGTTTTATATACAATAAATTGATCTTTGCCTTTATTTTAACTCCCTGTTTTACTCATTAATTTAAAGCTCTCGTCCAAAGTATTTTCCATTAGATCTGGCATCATCCTTGTTATATTTGCTCTTATTCTCTGTGTACTTTTGCCCATTCCCACTTGCCCATAATTATTTGATTCACATATTATATGTTCAGTTCTTTTCTTGTAAGGAAAATTGTCCTTTATGGCAATTATGCTATGAAAGACACAGTATAAAAACTAAAAAGAAGTTGATACTACTGTAAAATGAAAATGTAAATAAAGATATATTAGAAATTTTAAAGAAATTATGTTTTGGATACATAGGCAATTAACTGTACCCTGGACGCCCCACCCACCAATGTAAAGTGGTAATTGTGGTGTTTTCTACTAATGATATGACATCTTGAATATTGCAAGTCATCGCAAACGTCTGTCCACTTCCTGCACTTTATTCACTGGACACTCTGACTACAATATAGCAAGATGAAGAGGGCAGCACAGCAGGCTACTGGATAAACACGCAATAAATTCTGATGTAAGATAAACACAGATTGTCAGAGGAATTCTGCCTTTTCATGGCCGTGATGCTGCTGCCTCTTTAGGGATTCCAGTGTCTTAGGGGGGTTATATTTGTCCTGAATGTTGTAAAATGCTATAATTAAAGATAAATGCAGTTCATAATTTGAGGGATAAAATATATAATTTAGAAACTACAACAAAAGTGTTTTGATGCGATCGGCTCTGTTTATACAGCTAAATGATATGAGGAATGTCTATACAAAGAATTTTTGAATCTGACAGATACGCTCTTACTGTTTCAGGTCTCCTGAGTTCTGTCTTCACATAAAAGAAATGCATGAAGGAAGAACTCAACCTGCACTTACTGTTAATTGTAATTTCCCGCGATTTAAAATGCCTTTGTATAGACATTCTTTGTGTTATTTAGCTGTATAAACAGAGCCGATCACGTCAAAGCACTTTTGTAGGAATTTCTAAATTATATCTTGCAAAAAATTAAATAAATAAATAAGTAAGCTCAACAACATCAATGTGCAGATTTTAATTGTAATAATAAACTTAGTGAGAACTGAGTGATTGGGAAATTGAAACGTTCAGTAATGTAATTAGCATTCCATTAAAACAATGATTCCTGTTTAAATATGTTTAACTTTTTGTTTTATATGCAAAATGAGAACAACATTTCAACCCTGCAAATGATGTTATTTTGAACCCAAACTTGCTACTGTTCAAAGATCTTTTACTGATGCCGCACATAATCTCTGGCTCTCTCTATATACACTGAATGTTTTTATTTTCTTGATCCTGAACGTGAATGTCTATTACATTTGTAATGGACATTTTCATTGCAATACCATTTCTGGAGGAGTGTTACTATTCATAAAATCTCTGGTAACAGTTTTCCAGGTATTTAGCTCTTTTCTTTTTTATATTGTGAAGTGGAAGGAGGTTGGCAAGGTGAGGGCAGTACTATAATGGGAAAGGGCAGAGTAGGGCATCCCACAGAAAGTGTCTAGGAGAGAGAATGAGAATGCAAGAAGGAAAGGTCCTGCATGTGCCAGAGCAGCTTGGGGACAGCATGCCCCCCATCCCAGAAGAAAACAAATGAGACAACACTGTCACTCCTAAAGTGCAGGCAGCCACACTCACATTAAGTCCATACTACTCTTTTGTTACTGCAGTGGGCTGGCACCCTGCCCAGGATTTGTTCCTGCCTTGCGCCCTGTGCTGGCTGGGATTGGCTCCTGCATACCCCCGTGACCCTGTGTTAGGATATAACCGGTTGAATAATGACTGACTGACTGACTCTTTTGTTTAAACATGCAGACATTTGTCTCCATTTTTCACCTTTCGCACTACCCTAGCATTTTTAACTCCTGAAAACGGAGACTTTTGAAAATGTTCTCCAGAACTGTGAAAATGCTGACTCAGTGTTGCAGTGTTGATGGGTGAAAACTGAGCATTTTAATAATGCAGATTTTTATTAGTTTGTGCTTATTATGTGACCCTTCCCTGATTGGATCCTGCAAATTACAATGTCTTATTCATTGATTAGTCACCCTTCACGGAAGAAAACCATATTTCAAACTGCAGACTTACAGGATTTGCTTTTCATGGTGCTTGTTGTGTTGCTTCCGTATATAAATCTAAAATGTGTTTTGTACGGTGCATACATGAACATAAGGCAAATCATTTACCAGTCACTACATTTTTGCAATAAATCCTTCTGCCAGTGGTGTAACCATCCATTGCAAGGAGCACATGTCCTCTTTCTTTTTCTGACAATTCACACATGATCAGCATAGACAAACATCTACAGTACATCATATGCGTTTTCAGTCATTTTAGTGAAGTACTGAGATACTTTTGTAATATAATTTTTATTTAGATTAGATTAAATTAGATTAGATAAATGTTATTAATTCCATAAAGAAATCCAGATGCAAACAACAGCATAAATGTAATAAAACTCACAGGACAAATAATACAGCCAACCAATCAATTGATAAATAAATAAAAATTGTGCAGATCTTTCTAAGAGTAGGTCAAGAGGAAGCATTGAATTGCCTGATAGCAGTGGGCAGGAATGACCCCCCAGAGGGGCTTCTTAACACACCATGGTGGGATGTGCCTGTGGCTAAAGGTCTCCTGGAGGGAAAGGTGGGGATTTTTCGTGACTCCACCAGACCTGTCAGAGGTCCAACAGTCAAAGAGGTAGCAGATGTTCTTCTTTTCTCTTTATTTGTACTTTGAGTTCTTCCCTTTTGTGCCTTTAGCCTTAAGTATGTTGTTGGAATTGATCTTATTTTTTTAGTAGATCTTCAATGGGAGACTTAAAGCTAAGGCTGTCATTTGTTAAGATAAATGTGGTTGAACAATTTCAATATAGTTATTTTGTAGCAACAATATATGACACGAGGTCAGGTCTTCTTCCTTTGAGTTCATTTCTTTTATTTAATGTGTTGGGGCCACTAGTGGAAATCACATACCCCCTCAAGCCCAAAACACAACCACACACCAACATTCAAAAGTCCAAGTGAGCATTAATTTATGCAGAATTTCTTATACCTCTTCCTCTGACAATAAACAATACAATACGACCTCTTTTTCTTCCTGTATTCCTTGCAGGTGAGCTTTGTCATTCACTTCTCCTAACCCCGACTCCCTGTACAACATGCAAGGTTCTGTTTTACACCCGACCAACCCAGGAGTACTTCCAGTGTCACAGTCTACAGGATACACTTCCAGGTTAGGCAGAACCACCTTGTGGCAGAGCATCCTCTTTCTGATGGTTCTCACTGGTGGCACCCACGGAAACAGGACAACCCTATGGGACCACAAATTCCCATCACAAGTGTGGCTCACCAAGGGTGATGCTGCCACACACAGTACTGGTGATGACATGCAGATGGAAGGCAGTGCCAATCACTTCATTTGGGCAATGTAATGCCAACCATCCCAGTTTGGATGTTCCACCTATGGCACTGTCCATCCCTTATAATAGCCACCCAGGCCAGGTAAAGACCTTCTCTCCACTCCTGCTGGGATGCCAGTCTATTTGTTATTCCCACCATGCAGGCATCTAATGCCAGTCTCCTAACTGAGACAAGGGACACCGTGCCTCTATTCCAGAGCCTCCTGGGACAAGCAGAGGAACAGGGTCCATCTCAGTTGGGATGCCAGTCCATCCATGACAGTGTTTTATATAATTGATCACAATCACATTTAATGAAATTCATTCAAATGATGCTCCATTTAGAAGAGTTGTAATGAGTTAAGAAATAATATAATTACTAATAACTGACATTATTTAAGATTGCAATAATAATAGAGTCTAAGCTATTCTAATGAAAATATTTTTAAGGGTTCAAAAGTGTTTAAATCTTATAAACAGTATGAGAACCACAAAATTTAACAAAAGTGCTCTGAGTAATCCATCTCGGAGCCGTTGCCACCAGTGTATGTTTTACAATGATTAATTCAGCTAGGGAGCAAATCTATTTGTTCTCGTTTTCTTTCAGTACTTGTGTGAGTGAGACATTAGAGTAGGTGGTGGAAGTGTTTCTTGTAGCGGCCTGTTGATTAAGCAGTGTGTTTTTTAACTGGGCTTCCATAATGATGGGATAATTGTTACTTGATACAAGTAGTTTATTTCTCACCTACGCTGTCTTTTCATCTGTCACATTATCTCTTTGATGTTGGCGATTTTTTTGGATGTTCATTGAGTGAATATTTGAGTTCAAGAAAACCTGAAACTTATTTCTGTAAAAAGTGCATTGCACTTAAAAGACACATTGAAGATGTGATTTTTAAATGTAAGGATCATTAAGTGACAAAAATATAAATGGACAGGATCAGATGCTCTTTACTGCTGAAACGTGAAAGCAGCTCTTCATACAAGTCTGTTTATCCTGATGTTCATGGTGAATGGTAACAACCTTGAGTATGGGTTTGGGGAAGACTATCCCAGCGTTAATGGGCACAAGGAAGGGATCAGGGTGCCAGTCTATCACAGGAACCAACTTGGTACAGTATCACCAGTTAACCTAACTTCACATCTTCAGTGATATGAGAAAAAAACTAACATAGGCACAAACGGAAAGTATGAACTCCACAGAGAAAATGACTAGGCATTGGACTTCAATCCAGAATTCAGGATTTTTGAATTCATAGCCATCGCACCACCACACCCCAAAGAGTTAAAAGTGTTCTATAAAATAAGGATTGATTTATTCTAGCAACTGACCCTCTGTTTGTAGAAACTCTGTGAATCTCAATTGAAGATACATCCCATAGCTTTTCTAGATGCACTGTGAGAACACAGCACATTGTGAAATCCTACACTTACTGCATGTTTACTTTATTTCATCTATCTTATAAGCAATTATTTTTCAACAAGGATTTGGGTATGTTCAGTTCAAAAGTGTAATTAAAGCAACCGGTTTCTCCCAGAAGCAATATGCAATGGGGTATCCTGGCTGGGTGACGATTACTGGATTGGCTTTTAATGTGTCATATGTGTAATGACATATTGCATATTATCAACTGTACAGTTGGCATCTGAATGCATAACAAGTCCTTTCAGTTCTGCTAACTGCTTGCATATTTGATGATTCCACTGAAGTAGGATTAAGTCCTGAAAGAAGGATACGCTAATAGCACACAACGCAGTAGATGATATGAACGCCCACAAGCATGAAGTGACCACATCCTCAGAGTCAAAGACAGCGTCACTAGCAGCTGTGCTATAATTTACAAAATAGAAGGTAAAAATGTTTCTTCATAGTTGCAGATGATGGGTTGTAGATAATGGGTTGGTCTATCACCTGCATCATCTTGTTAAGTGATCCATCATGCAATCACATATTTTCACATAAGTGGTGAGGTCTACAATCAGAAGACATCTGACTGGTCTGATCTTGTGTCTGTTGTAAACAGAACTGATGGGATTTGTGAGTAAATGTGCACAGTGTAGCTACTGCATTAGTTACAGTGGATTCTGAAAGTATTTGGTCCCCCTCACTTTCTGCACACTTTGCTGTGTTGGAGATTTAATTTTAAATTGATTTTTTCCATCAATATACATTTAATAATGAATAATGATAAAGTCAAAATGTATTTTCAGAAAGGTTTGCAAATGTTTTAAATATCAAAAACTGAAACCTTTCACTCATGTTAAGTTTTCAGAACCATTAGTTCAGTACTTTGCAGAAGTCCTTTTGACAGCAATTGCAGTTTTTAGGTTTCTTGGGTAAGTCACGCATTGCACCCCTGGATTTGGGTAGTTTATCCCATCCTTCTTGAAACATCTTCTCCAACTCTGTTAGACTGGATGGGAAGTACCTATGAATTGTCATCTTCATATCTCTCCACAGATGTTCACTGGGGTTTACATCTGGGCTTTGGCTGGATGCTTCAGATCATTCTTGTGCTGACAGGTGAACTGACGCCTCAGTCTGAGGATTGTGTGCACTCTGGAGCAGATTTTCTTTTAGGATGTCTCCAGATATGGCTGCATATATACTTCCCACAATGCTGACCAGTCTCCCTGTCCCTGCCGCTGAGAAACACTCCCACAGTATGACTCCACCACCATGATGCTTCACACTTTGGATAGTATTAGGAATACCACTGCCTGGACATAGAGCTTGGAGTAGTGCCCAAAGAGTTACATTTTTGTCTCATCACACCAGAGAAACCTTTTTCTTATCCTCTCAAAGTTCTTTAAAACTGTCATATGCTTACGTCTAACCACTCTACCATAAATACCTGATTGATGGAGTGCTGCTGAGATGGTCGTCCTTCCTCGTCGACTCTAGAAAGAGTCCTGGTGGTTCCAAACTACTTCTATTTCACAATTATTGAGATCACTGAGCTCCTGGGAACACTCATAGCCTTAGTAATGGCTTTATATCCTTACCCTGATTTCTACCTTACCACAATTTTATCATTGAGCTCTACAGAGAGTTTCTTGATTTGGTTTTTGTCTTGATGTGCAGTGTGAATTGTGGGATCTCAAATATACAAGTGTGTGCCTTTCTAAATAATGTGCAAACAATTAAGTTTGCCACAGGGGGACTCCAGTCAAGTTCTAGGCATATCTCAAGGACAATTAAAAATGCAACCAAACACAATTTGGAGTGCCCAGCAAAGGGTCTGAATATCTGAATACTTACATAAACGAGAGATTTCAGTTTTGGATTTTTAATACATTTGCATATGTTTTTGAAAGCATGTTTTCACTTTGTCATTATGAGTTATTAAGTGCAGAACGATGGGCAAAAATGTAATAATTATCAATTTAAAATTAAATCTCCAAAACAATAAAGTGTACAGAAAGTGAAGAGGTCTGAATCCTTTCTGAATCTACTGTACTTGAATAAGAAAGCTGATTTTTTGTAGCACACATCAGTACTCCTAAATTAGAGCTAAATTAGGGAACTACGGGACATCTTGTGAACAAAGTACAGTATAAACAGCAGCTATCACATCCTGCTTTAAACGCATGTCTTCAGTTTCTGTTATTGATTACTAGTTGTGTGATATAATTTTTAATGAGACCTACTCAACTACTACTTTTGCCTTCCAGACAAAACAAAGTTAGAATTTAGTAGTTTTATCCATCCATCCATTATTTAACTCGCTATATCCTAACTACAGGGACACGGGGGTCTGCTGGAGCCAATCCCAGCCAACACAGGGCACAGGGCAGGGACAAATCCCTGGGCAGGGTGCCAGCCCATTGCAGGGCACACACACACCCACAAGCCAAGCACACACTATTTAGAATCGCCAATGCACCTAACCTTCATGTCTTTGGAGTGTGGGAGAAAACTGGAGCACCCAGAGAAAACCCATGCAGACACGGGGAGAACATGCAAACTCCATGAAGGGAAGACCCAGGAAGCGAACTCAGGCCTCCTAACTGCAAGGCAGCAGCGCTACCACTGTGCCACCGTGCTGCCTGCTTAGTAGTTTTAATTTCCTAATATTTTTAATGATTAATTTAATTACATCTTCACTAATAACGAGAGGTTCAAAAGTTCATAGGATCATTATTGTGACATGTTGTAATTCCTACTTGTATGTACTATCATGCCATTGTCCAATGCCATGATCGATGAGTATTACTACATTACCTGAAAAATCTCAGAACAGTATTTTTCTGCATGTCTGTGTATATTTGCATGGTGGTGTATATGACAAATTTCAGAGACCTGAAGAAAAGTTGGGCCACCCTTTTTAAAACACAAAGCAAAATAAATTCAGGAACAAAAGAAATGTGCTCAAGGGCACAGCAACTAAAATAAAGGAAATTCACCTTGAAAATCTAGAAATGTCTCTCTTTCTACATGTTGGGTCAGGTTTTGGGGCCTCCTCCCCAGTTCTTGCTCTGGTCCAAAATGACTGGCACCACCTTTCAGGGACTTTCATTCTTTATACTGCCTGTGCCAGAAGGGGTGGGGCTTTTCTGTCTCAGTTGCCCTCATTGGGCGATTTCTCAGCACTGTGAAGGAAAATAAAAGAAAGCAAAACTGTAAGCAACAGCCCCTCCTGTCCCCATCGGTTATTCCGTACCTCAGATGGGCCCAGTAGGTGACCCTCTGATGCACATGTGTGCCAGCACATTATAATTTTCTCATCACATGGTAACGTTGAGCATGTTAGTGAAGAAATTAGTAGTTGAAATTCAAATGTTTTTAATTAAATAAGTCTGAATTTGAATAAAACACCCTAGTTTGGGGTGTTCATAGGAAATAATAATTTATTTTATGAGGTAGAAGCACATAATAAACAAGAAGAGCTGCATCAGCTATTTGAAATAATAAAATACATACTTGAATTGGAATGACACTCCACATGCCTAGATTACCGATTGCCATTTTTACAAGGTTTTGTGAAATGGAGTAACTTTGACTCCTCGTATCCTATTAGGGTGAACCCCTGGGGTTGATTAATGTGGCACACACAACTTCAAATCCTATTGATCATTTGCCAGACACCTATTGGTTTACTCTTTCTCATAAGAGTATAATTTCCTGCACAACATATTTTTGGGTCTAGAGGGCAAACAATAGAGAGGACACTCCAAAAAGCTTGATATCTTGCATAACTAGACATCAAGAAGCATTAAACAGTATATCATATGTGGGGATTTTCTCTTAGCAGTGAGGTAGGAGATGCCACATAAAGTAAGCTAAACTGATTTCAAAGCATTCATTATGAACACATCATGGTCAGATAAAGAAAAAAAACCATGAAAGGATATTCTGATTTTTAGGAATCTTGCAGGATTAACTAATGAATTAACCATTGTGAAGGATGGCCAGGGGCCTTACCCGGTTGGGATGCCATCAGCCGGGAAAAACCAGGGGAGATAGCATGCACAAGACATTATCTCCCCTGAAACACTAGATGGCAGTCCTGCAGCAGCACCACAGATCCCCACAGGGCACCATAGGAACTGGAGTTCTTCGACGCAGCCCTGTTGGGTTCTGTGGGTGATGCAGAACTTCTTTGCTGGGCTCCCACCTCATCCAGAAGCATTTCCGAAGCACAGCTTCAGGACACCAGAAGTGCTTCCTGGTGTAAAATAAAAGGAGCTACCTGCCACAAACCCGGGAGGCACAGTCAGAAGGAGGAGGGCAAAGCTTGTGGAGGAGCGGAGGAGAAGCAGAGAACGATGAAAGAGGAGGAAGGAATATTGCTGTGTGCTTTAATTGTATTTGCACTTGTGCTTGTGAAACAGGAAATACTTGTTGTGGGAGAGTTTCCCACAGTAACAGCATTGGTGCTGAACTGTGTGTCCGAACCTGTGTGTGTTGGGTGTTAGGGGAATTGGAGGCCCCTGGTGGCCACACAATCTATTGTGAAGGTAATCAATCACATTTACCAGTCATTATAATCAGTCACATTTACTACAATTTGAAACTGAGAGAAGAGGCTGCAAGAAATGGGTGGAAGGGAAGGGATATTTAATTATGATTAAAGAAAATAATTTCGATGTTATTTTTGGAATCACTGTGTCAATAGAACACACAATTCATGAAGATATATTAATTTTATAGGGAAAGCTCAGAAGAAGCCCGTTTTGAAAAAGGGAGATGGTAATACAGAGGATCTTAATAACATATAATGTGTCATCAGCCCCGGTAATGTTTACAGACACACACATAAACACTGATGATGCTTCACTTGTAAATAAAAGGGTCTGTAAACTGTACTGGACTGTAAACCCTAGGACTGCATGTTCTGTTTTCACCATTTAAATACAATTAAACTCTGACTGAGTCACTTAGCAAGCCAGTGTTTCAAGAATGGAAAAATCAAAACTGTTACAGTAAGCCCATATGTTCTGTAAGTCTCTTTTGGGATCATTCTTTTTTAGTGAGACTATTTATGATAAAGCTCATTTGTGTATAAAGGTATATGTATATTTTCATTCATTCGTTTTCTGCCTGTTAGCAGATCCTTGTCATGAAAGGCCAAGTCCAACTTTTTCAGTCTCGCACTTGCTTCTTCACACTCTGGTATATTTCATTCTCTTTGACATTTATTGTCGAATGGTATCAATGTTTGCCATCTCTAGGTTTGATATATACTGTATTTAGTTGTTCATCCAAGGAAACCATTTTTCCAATTTTAAGTAAAATAGTGCTGCAACATATTCTGGCATCTGTGGGTGCATGGCAAAAGACAGTACCAAACCAAGAAAAACGACTTGTGTAAAAGCAGCATTGTCTTTGTGGTCTATCAATGTCTACCTCTGACATCTCTAACTAAAGCTCTTCAAACCCTATCTCTTTCTACACACTTCAGACAGGGGCAATGGTACACCTTTCAGCATGACAATGACCTGAAGTAGTTAAGACAAGGCTGGTGTGGCTTCTGGACAAATCTCTGTCCTTGAGTAGCGCAGACAAAGCCTAGACTTAAATCTGTGGAGAGACCTAAAGATGGCAGTTAACAGTCACATCCCATCCAATCTAACAGGGCTTGAGAAAATCTGCCTGAATGAACAGGATAAACTGAACAAACACAGACATGGAAAACTTACAGAGACTAGCCCAAGAAAACCCAAAAATGGAATTTCTGCCAAAGGGGCAACTACAAAGTATTGAATTAAATCTGAATACTTCAATGAATGTGAAATTTCTGTTTTTGATTTTTATTAAACTTGCAAACATTTCTGAAAACATTTTCAATTTGTCATTATGGTTTATTAAGCATAGACTGATGGGCAAAAATGGCAAATTTATCGATTTATGTGCAGAAAATGAAGGGGGTCTGAGTACTTTCTGAATCCACTATATATATATATATATATATACAGTATATATATATACATATACATACATATATATACACAGTATAAATATATATACAGTATATACAGTATATTTACTTATTTTCCATTTTATCTGTTTACAGTATTTCTTTGAAGCCTTTGTGAGCTTATTTCTATGATTTCTTCCTATTATTGATCAGTAATAAATATTTGATATGTCTTGCTTTAAGGAAGCCACTTCTTTTTTACATTAATTGATTGAACAACTTATGCCTTATCACAAAGTACCTTAGAGAACATACAATAATTTCATGTTTCAATCTACTAAAACGTTTAGTTTAGCAGTAATTACACTTGATAAACAAATTTGGTGCATAAGACAATCCACGTGGTGGATTTTCGATATGAATTATGGTCCATATAAGCTCTGTAAGACTAGACATTTTCTCTTGGCCTCTGCAACCCTTAAACAGAAAAAGCAGGGTCAGAGAATGGTTAGTAATTTGGATGTATTCTCTTAGCCTTGCAAGGACACACACAACAGGCACATAGCTTTATAGATTTTCTTCTAATCAATTATCCATGGTTTTGTATTTCCACTTTGTGAAGCTTCTTTCTTACATCCCTCTGTGCATTCTGAAAATGTAACTTGAGGGTTGACATCTTTCTCGTAATTGCACACCGCCAGTTGTACTATTTATAAGTGTCATTCAGTGAAACATGTTCTGGACCGAGTTGTTTCCTTTTCGTTGTATATATTATTTTCTGCGTTATTGCCTGTTTTCCACATTGAGTTTGTTTACATTTATTTGCAGGTTCTAGTAGTAGTAGTTTAATATGCAGTCAGTGAGACAAAATGGACTAAAGAAAGCTGTTTCTTTCATTTGTTTTCTGGGCAAGATAGTCAAACATTCAGACTGCAAGTGTGAAAAGGTTATTCTCTTCTAGTGACCGTAATCCGATTAAAGGTAAATTTAGTATGAGTTGTTTGAATATTTTGATCCACAATCTAATCAGATTTAAATCAGCCATTTCAAACACAGAATGAGCCCATACCATCAAAGTGGACTTGTTAGCATGCAGGGTTTAAAAAGTCAACAGCTGTGGTGTTCCACCAAACCACAGTCATTGCCATATTCACAAAATGGAGATAGCAGTCAACCTACACAGAACTAGGTAACAACATCAATCCAAGTGGTAGATACACAATTTTATTAAACTACAAGGAACTGTGGAACAATATCTATGTATCTACAGCCCTCTCTCCTTGGTTAAGGTTGGTATTAATATATCAAAAATATACAATTCATGTTATAGCTGCATAACAAAATGTAATGTTCAGTAATAAGAACAGGATTTGTCTTGAGTTTGCCCAAGTGCCCAAGTCTGCTAAAATGCACTTGGATGATCCTCAATATTTCTATAAGCAAATCAGTCAAATGTTGATATAAGTCAAATTTTGTCCTGATTGAAACGAATATGGCATTCAACAATGAAAACCTCATACCATATCATGATGTTGGTAGATGCTTTGCTATGCGATTTAATGTAATTAACACTAGAATTACCAAAGCCTACAAAAAAATCCGTGATTCACAAAGGCTGACTTGTCAACTGTCAACTTCAGGCAGAGGCTCTTCCACTGTCCATTATACAACTGTTTTAGCACACCTAGTTACTTACTGATTCAAATATCAAAATCTGCACAGGGCAAATATTGTCTATTATATTATTTTTCCCCTTTTCTCTTCAAAATTTGCTAATTCAGATTAAGCAGACATCATTTTGTTCTGTAAAGTTAATAATGATGATATCATGACTTGTATGCCTTCCGGACAGTGTACACTCACAAATGTAATTTTGTTGCTCATATTTATGTTTCAATCTGACAAAATATTGTTACACCTTCACTTTTTTAAAAAGTCAACTTGCCCTTTCTTCTTTTGACTAGGAAAATACAAGTAGTGTTCCAAATGACTCCCCTAACATAAATTAAGAGTTATCTTTTAAAGAGCTTACTTGAAAAGTGATGTTTCAAAAACTTATTCCAACTCTGTTTTTCTCATTTAGCAGAATCTTCAGGAACTTTGGCATCATGACAATGCAAGTAAACAAGCACATCATGTACAGTACCGATAATTCACTCACCTCAACATGCATTAAGTTGATGGGATTTTAATGCTGTTAATTCAGACTTTAATGGCATTTGTGTTTGTTTGAGTCCACTAGACAGTGATGTTTCATTTTGTTTCTTTACCTAACTTATTTCTTGTTTAAAGTTTTTATTTAAAGATATTAACATTCCATACAATCCAGACTTACTTTAACAAGAAAGAAAGTAACATTACAGTACATACTACAATAGAGTCAGACTTAACAAACCTAAAATCAATCACCGCCTGAGAGAAAGAGAGGAGAGCCAACAGCAAGAGCAATTCTTAAAAAAAAAACACCAGGGAAGGGAGAATATCATTTCCCCTGATATAAAAGCTTAATTACTTTATTAATTAAGTGTTGCCATATTTTTTTAAAAAGTTTTGAATAGATGCTGTAAGTGAGAATTTATTTTTTTCCAATTTCAAATAGTATACAACATCAGTTACTCACTTACTTAGTACAGATGGGCTGGGATTCTTCTAGTTGAGCAGGATAAGTCTGCGTGCTAGTATTGTGGTGTAGGCAATTCTAACCAATTTGTTCTTCTCTACCTTAAGCCCATTTGAGAGTTTACCAAACACAGCTGTTAACGGGTTAGGAGTGATTGTGACACCAAGGGTGTCTGATAGATAGATAGATAGATAGATAGATAGATAGATAGATAGATAGATAGATAGATAGATAGATACTTTATTAATCCCCAAGGAGAAATTCACATACTCCAGCAGCAGCATACTGATAAAAAAAAATTTAATTAAAGAGTGATAAAAATGCAGGTACAACAGACAGTAACTTTGTATAATGTTAACGTTGACCTCCCGAGTGGAACTGAAGAGTCGCATAGTGTGGGGGAGGAACGATCTCCTCAGTGTGTCAGTGGAGCAGGAAAGTGACAGCAGTCTGTCGCTGAAGCTGCTCCTCTGTCTGGAGATGATACTGTTCAGTGGATGCAGTGGATTGCATGATTGACAGGAGCCTACTCAGCGCCCGTCGCTCTGCCACAGATGTCAAACTGTCCAGCTCCGTGCCTACAATAGAGCCTGCATTCCTCACCAGTTTGTCCAGGCGTGAGGCGTCCCTCTTCTTTATACTGCCTCCCCAGCCCACCACCTTGTAGAAGAGGGCGCTCGCCACAACTGTCTGATAGAACATCTGCAGCATCTTATCGCAGATGTTGAAGGACGCCAGCCTTCTAAAAAAATGTATAGTCGGCTCTGTCCTTTCTGGCACAGAGCATCAGTATTGGCAGTCCAGTCTCAATGTCTGAGAGGCATTCAAAGATTTTTGTCCAAAATGATTAATTTGGTGCACACCCAAAACCTGTGGCCAAGTGAGGCTGGAGCTCGATTGCAATGTTTACAGGTTGGATCTTGCCCTGAATACATTTTGGACAATTTTAACAACAATAAATGTACTCAATAAAAGATTTTGAATTGAATTATTGAGTGCTTTGCACATATGAAGCTAGCGTGTATCCTGTGTATGGCTTCCTTCCACTCCTTCTCTGAGGTAATAAGTGAGAGATCCTTTCCCAACTGTCCCCTGGAATCTTTGAAAGGAAGGGGCTTTAATATATTTTTATATATTATTGAGAAGCTGCATGAGTCTTCAAGACTGATCAGTACTTTTTCTGGAATAGAACTGGGTGGTAGGTAAGGAAAATTAGGCAGTTTCCTTTAAACAAAGTTTCTGACTTACCCAACTTACTTCATCTTTACTCTTGAGGATTATTGAGCCTGTTCACAGACACGTCAGTGAGCGGTCATACATATTAAAAGATTAAAGCAAAACAAAATCATAGAACAAAACAGCCTAAAGTATTAATCACCTCAACTATCAAAAAGAAAACTAAAACTAATATTAGAGATAAATATAGGTGGAGATAGAAATAGGGGAATCCAATAAACGGGGTGGGGAATGCAAGCATATGACAGATTGTCAGTGGGACGGAGGGATATGAAAGTGCTCCCTTTCTTCAAAGTAAAAAAAAACTTAACATGGTGTTACAAAAAAGCTGCTATGTGCTTTGGGCTTTTGAAGATATGCCTCAGTTAAAAGACTGCAAAACGGGATGTTACTCTGGAAAACTCTGAAATAAATGTATAGTACAACTGACCAGTAAACATAATTATCAATAAAAGGCTTGTATAAAGTGTAAATTACTTTTTGACAGGATATTATTGTTATGTGTATCCAATGAGCACATCATCTTTTAAAAATAAAATTTCCTTTAATAATTGAACATTTTTATTATTCTGTTATCTTTTTAAAGTTTCTGTGGTATCAAAGAGTTTCAGCTTTCATTTTTAATTATAATAGTATAATTTAGAGAACTCAACATCAAAAGACTAACATTTAAAGTATCTTGTCACAATAATAAATTTGATGGCTATAAAAAGCAATGCTTTCATCCATTATATGCTATAGTTCTACTGAAAAAGGGAAGAATAAGAATTGGGTGGTAATAAGAACAACCTGACACCACCAATGCCAATCAGACCCACAGCTTATTGTTCTCCCATGTGCAGCTATCGTCTTGTTCTGACACTGACTGAGAACACACTTGAAACAAGTTAAAAAAAGGCCACAAAAATACTTCTCTGAATTGGAAGATGCAACATAAACACTGTAAGTGCCAAGGTGGGCGGACAGGCAGCCCGGTTGAGTTGGCTGTTGATGCCTTTCCAGGCTGAGAGGCCATTGTGGATGGAAAAATTCCTATACCAGTTAAACACATGGCAGTGCTCCTCTGCAATGGATCCAGTATGGACAACTGCAGAAATCCATGGGAGTTGTAGTCCTGAAGGACAAAACTGTAGGGGTCCTTAGGTGACCCCAGAGGGCATCGCAGGTTTCATGACTCAGAAACACTTCCGCCATTCAGTGCTATGGCACAGGAAGTACTCCCGGGTCCCACATAAAAGAAGCTGCTTGATCTCATCCTGGGATGGCAGAAGGTGACACTCACTGCATATTATCTGTGGTTCTAAAATGGATCTTGTTCATTTGTGAAGGTACTGAAGGTAAAAACTTTATTTGAACCCGGGACTGTGTTAGGTGTGGTGTCTGGAGTTTGGGGCTCAGTGGCACCCCCTACTGGTTATAACACTTTTTAAAACAGTTGTGTTAAAATGTAATTCTTCAGGAACCAGTGTGTTAGGTGCATAAATAAAGGAATGGCTTTGAAATAAATTGCAAATAATTAATTATATGGAAATTGTTTTGTGATGTTTAAAAGAGAATGATACAGTATGCACCTTCAATAACATAGGTGCGTAAAGGACGTCCTTCTCCTTTACTTGATTTCTTCAAAGTACACACTACAAATGTAACCGGTTTAGCAGATATCTCTTTATACAGCAGCCTAAGAGAACACATTATGTCATAAACAACGATCAGTTCAAAATAATAGTTGCCTCACATAATGCATTACAAAGGTTTATGAAGTTTTGAAAATTTACATGAGTATAAATAAAGATTTGATCATTAATACATTTTAATTAAGAAGGTAAAAGGAGAATTTTGGTTTATTCATCAATTCTTTTTAATTGTCAAATGGATAAAAAAGGAGTCAAGGTGCCTGCTGTTGTGGCAGAAACCCCTTATTAACTGGCAGACTAACATGTAATTATTGTCTGTTGTTGAACAATAAACTGTGTAAAATTATATTTCATCAGATTTTTCTTTTTCATATGAAATTAAGAACAAGATAGCATAAAATAAGGAGGAAAAGTACACATTCAGGATTATCAATACCCAAATTTTGGGCCGCAGATGAGCCAGAGGCTTTCCTGGCAATTATGAGAAACAAGGCAGCAACCAGTTCTGGACAGGGTACTAGTCCATCAATATGGACATTATGGCTCAAACAATCCACTTTTGTTTGTGCAGTCAGTTTGATGTCAACGATCCTAAGAAGCTTTAGTGCTCTTGTTTTGAATTAAATGATGTTCAATGCCTTGTGCAGGGTTATTCTAAAGAATATTCAGTAAGGCAGGAATCAGTAATGAAAATCTATTGTGTTGAGAAAATGAAGACAAAGCATAAACCAGGATCAGAGCCAGAGACACAAAGTTAAAGTGAAAGAACCAAAGTATTCTTAAATGTAAAGAGAATTCACACAAGGTTTACCTTTAAATGAATCAAAGGTCAAATGTTCTGGTTCTACTGTGAAAAAAAAACTGCTCCTCCATCTTCAGAGAAGTTGGTCATGGAGTCTAGATGAGATTGCAGAGCATTTCTTTATTACATTTATTTACATTTTCAGATTAATGCAAAAATATCTCAGTAAATGGAGTGAGCAATCAATTAAACAAGTCAACTGCTTTTATACTTTTTCTAATTAGTATTCCCTTACCTAATACATCACATCATCTGACTCTCACTATGCAGAACTTTATTACCTCCTCCAATCAGCTAATGTCACCAGTAATTTCTGACTCATGTCGATTCTCCCATTATTCTGAACACTGCTTCATTATCAGGAGTGTTTTGCAGATTGTCCTATTGATCTTAGTGCTGCTTCATGGAAGGGGTGTTTGGGCTTTCTCATCAATTTATCCCCGCTTTCTGGAGGGGTGTTCATTATTCATTTACCTCAATCTAACCTTGGAAATTCACTTTGGTAGTTTCTCTAAGATGAAGCACAGACTTCATGTTCTTAAGCTTTAAGTTACATTCTGTTAACCCTTGCCAAGTGTCCGCGCACTGTATTGTTATCATTTAAATCTAATTTTGTATGTAGTGTTACTGAGTCTGCTTTAAACTTATGTAATATTGTGTTGTTTATTAGTTTTACTACTATGTATTCAGTTAAAAGCTTATGTAGCTTATGTGTTATGTTCTCTGTCTCCTACATGTAGAGCTAAAGGAGGAGGAGAAATCTACTCATGCATGTGAGATACTGCTCCTAGCTGTAATAATGTGCTATTTTGTTTCATTTTTGTCACCTTCTTCGAGATCTGAGCATATGCTGTACATAAGTGATGAAGTTTTGGACTCCAAGGATTATGATTATTAAATTCATGTCTTGCATTATGTAATATTGGCAAATGAAATGAATTATGATTGTTTACAGTGTTTAATATTGATATCATCTTATCACAACCTCATACTGTTTATTGTAAAGTGTCAACCATTTCCATGGTGATCTTTCCCAGAATCACCTGGGTGTATGCAGTCTTTGATGTCATTGGTAGCATAGGCATAAACCCTGGAACATCCGATGTCAGGATTCCCAGGTTGGTGTGCGTTGTATTATTTTCATTTGCCTACTCCTGTTTACGAATTCAGATTTTTCTGATTAAGACTTTGATTTTTTGCTTTTAAACTTGAGGATTAGTCAGCTCTCTTTTCTGGCTTTGACTCTGCTTTTTTTATGGACCAAATTTCATCTCCTGATTCTCTTTCATTAAAATCGTTCACTATCACTTCTTGAGTCAAATTCTTAAGGTGGAGCTGCAGTTCTCCCTGTAGCTTTAGCTTTGCTTTGTTTGGATTCCTGTATTTCATTTTATTTTAATGTTTGGATTTCTTGGCTTTTGACCTCAACCTTCATTTTTAGGGTCCTACAATTGATGTGCCGCTCTTTGGGTTACTTTATACTCCATTTTGATTCTGCCAAATATATTCTTTAAAGAGTACTGGTTCCGGACCAGAGATGTTTTCAGTGGTTTTCCTCTCCTGCTTTGCTAGACATTTTCAGATTTTAAACTTTAAAAGCCTTTGCCACATTTTTGAGCTTGCTTTCTGAGTTTGGGGTTAGGCTAACAGAGGGTGAGGTTTATTCATTGTATTCAAACACGTGTAGGAGGGAGGTTTGGCTTTTTTGAGGTCTAAACGTCTTATTGTGATGGTTAAGAGGCAGGATCATAACAATAGGGACAATGTCATAGTATGTCACATTGTGATGAGTGATCATTCTAATCAATGTGATAATTCTTTTTTTTTCCTAATGTTTATGAATTTGTTAGGGTCCTGATCATTTTCAGTACCTGTTCTAAATAATGCAGAATCTGATTTACTTTTGTTTTTGTTTGCTATTCCATTTAAAGACTTGTGTTCATTTTTTTTAACTATGTTGTAAATTTACCATAATGACATTTTGGTTTTGGGCGTGTGCCACCATTTTGGGCATTTGTCTGGTGGCATGGTCCTGGAAGTTGTACCAAGTGATGTCATCAGCACAATAGGGCTTATGCCTGTGCCACATGTAACACTTTATCCAAGTTTTTGGATATTTCTAAAAAAAACTGTTTTGCAAGTGCTGTTCACTTAGTTCATTTGATAACAGAATCTCTGCATACATCCTTCTGACTTCTGGATTTGATTTTCAGTTTGGCTTAGGTGCACATTTAATTGTTATTTTTGGTATTGATCCCTGCTTTGTTTTTAACAAGAAAGCCGCATCTCCCAAGCCTTCCTTTAACCTAAAGACAGCCTCGGTCCAAGTCAGTACACTAATGACTTGTGACATGCAAGCGTTTGAAAACATTTCACTGTCAGAAGGTTATTGTTTAACCACCAGAGAACTTGAACTTCCTTTCCACTTTAAATCCATCATATAGGCTGTCAGTCTGAGGACGTTTGGGTTGCTGATGTCTTTATTAATGTGGTTATATAAGGCAGTATTAACCCCCAGAACCATTTTTAGATAAGGAAAGATCAACTGATAGAGGTGGAAAAGACCAGAGGTGAAAGACAGAGGGGATTTCAAAGGAAAAACAATGTGAGGGCCTGGGAAAAGAAATGGGTGTGCCATTTACAGATCCAAAACCCCCAACCCATTGAAAATGGTGCTAAAGAGAAATTTGCTATGGAATGGCGTCTCCTCCTGCCACAGTTATTCAATTTCCCAGACAGTAACATGGAAATAAAACAAACAGATGCAGGCTTTCTTTGTCCCCTTTTAGTTATTCTCTTCAGGGCCAATATACATGTCCACTTAATAATGTGTTGTTTATGGCACTGCTCTCAATCTTGAGGTGACACGAAAGTCTGATTGGGATGACCTTTGACCTCTCCATCTGCCGGTACAAATTTTCTTCCCAGCGGATCTTTGACTCTTTAGCTTTCCTCTCCTTCTGCCGAGATAATTTGTAAACTGTTTGTAACTGTCATGGAGATCCCTGAGTGCAGCTAATCAAAGCCTCAGCATTTAGAGTCCATCAATCCATCCATCCTCTTCCGCTTATCCGAGGTCGGGTCGCGGGGGCAGCAGCTTAAGCAGAGAGACCCAGACTTCCCTCTCCCCGGCCACTTCTTCCAGCTCTTCCGGAGAATCCCAAAGGCGTTCCCAGGCCAGCCGGGAGACATAGTCCCTCCAGCGTGTCCTGGGTCTTCCCCGGGGCCTCCTCCCGTTTGGACGTGCCCGGAACACCTCACCAGGGAGGCGTCCAGGAGGCATCCTGATCAGATGCCCGAGCCACCTCATCTGACTCCTCTCGATGCGGAGGAGCAGCGGCTCTACTCTGAGCCCCTCCCGGATGACTGAGCTTCTCACCCTATCTTTAAGGGAAAGCCCAGACACCCTGCGGAGGAAACTCATTTCAGCCGCTTGTATTCGATCTCGTTCTTTCGTCACTACCCATAGCTCATGACCATAGGTGAGGGTAGGAGCGTAGATCGACTGGTAAATTGAGAGCTTTGCCTTACGGCTCAGCTCCTTTTTCACCACGACAGACCGATGCAGAGCCCGCATCACTGCGGATGCCGCACCGATCCGCCTGTCGATCTCACGCCCATTCTTCCCTCACTCGTGAACAAGACCCCGAGATACTTGAACTCCTCCACTTGGGGCAGGATCTCTCCCCCAACCCTGAGAGGGCACTCCACCCTTTTCCGGCTGAGGACCATGCTCGGATTTGGAGGTGCTGATTCTCATCCCAGCCGCTTCACACTCAGCTGCGAACCGATCCAGAGAGAGCTGAAGATCACGGCCTGATGAAGCAAACAGGACAACATCATCTGCAAAAAGCAGTGACCCAATCCTGAGTCCACCAAACCGACCCCTTCAACACCCTGGTTGCGCTTAGAAATTCTGTCCATAAAAGTTATGAACAGAATCGGTGACAAAGGGCAGCCCTGGCGGAGTCCAACTCTCACTGGAAACGGGCTCGACTTACTGCCGCAATGCGGACCAAGCTCTGACACCGGTTGTACAGAGACCGAACAGCTCTTATCAGGGGTCCGTACCCCATACTCCCGAGCACCCCACAGGATTCCCGAGGGACACGGTCGAATGCCTTTCCAAGTCCACAAAACACATGTAGACCGGTCGGGCAAACTCCCATGCACCCTCCAGGACTCTGCTAAGGGTGAAGAGCTGGTCCACTGTTCCGCGACCAGGACGAAAACCACACTGTTCCTCCTGAATCCGAGGTTCACTATCCGACGGACCCTCCTCTCCAGAACCCCGAATAGACTTTTCCAGGGAGGCTGAGGAGTGTGATCCCTCTATAGTTGGAACACACCCTCCGTCCCCTTTTAAAGAGGGGACCACCACCCCGGTCTGCCAATCCAGAGGCACTGTCCCGATGTCCATGCGATGTTGCAGAGACGTGTCAACCAAGACAGTCCTACAACATCCAGAGCCTTAAGGAACTCCGGGCGATCTCATCCACCCCGGGCCCTGCCACCAAGGAGTTTTTTGACCACCTCGGTGACTTCAGTCCCAGAGATGGGAGAGCCCACCTCAGAGTCCCCAGGCTCTGCTTCCTCATTGGAAGGCATGTTAGTGGGATTGAGGAGGTCTTCGAAGTACTCCTCCCACCGACCCACAACGTCCCGAAGTCGAGGTCAGCAGCGCACCATCCCCACCATATACGGTGTTGACACTGCACTGCTTCCCTCCTGAGACGCCGGACGGTGGACCAGAATCTCCTCGAAGCCGTCCAAAGTCGCTCTCCATGGCCTCTCAAACTCCTCCCATGCCCGAAGTTTTGCCTCAGCAACAACCGGCCGCGTTCCGCTTGGCCTGCCGGTACCTATCAGCTGCCTCCAGAGACCCACAGGACAAAAAGTCCTATAGGACTCTTCTTCAGCTTGACGGCATCCCTCACCGCCGTGTCCACCAACGGGTTCGGGATTGCCGCCACGACAGGCACCGACCACCTTGCGGCCACAGCTCCGTCAGCCGCCTCAACAATAGAGGCACGGAACATGGCCCATTCGACTCAATGTCCCCACCTCCCTCGGGGCGGGTTGAAGTTCTGCCGAGGTGGGAGTTGAAGCTACTTCTGACAGGGGACTCTGCCAGCCGCTCCCAGCAGACCCTCACAACACGCTTGGGCCTACCAGGTCTGACCGCATCTTCCCCACCATCGAAGCCAACTCACCACCAGGTGGTGATCAGTTGACAGCTCCGCCCCTCTCTTCACCCGAGTGTCCAAGACATATGGCCGCAAGTCCACGACACGACCACAAAGTCGATCATCGACCTGAGGCCTAGGGTGTCCTGGTGCCAAGTGCACATATGAACACCCTTATGCTTGAACATGGTGTTCGTTATGGACAATCCATGACGAGCACAGAAGTCCAATAACAAAACACCGCCGGGTTCAGATCGGGGCCATTCCTCCCAATCACGCCCTTCCAGGTCTCACTGTCATTGCCCACGGAGCATTGAAGTCTCCCAGCAAAACGAGGGAATCCCCAGAAGGTATGCCCTCTAGCAACCCTCCAGAGACTCCAAAAGGGTGGATACTCCAAACTGCTGTTCAGCGGATATGCACAAACAACAGTCAGGACCCTTCCCCCCACCCGAAGCGGAGGGAGGCCACCCTCTCGCCCACGGGGTAAACCCCAATGCACAGGCTCCAAGTCGGGGCAATAAGTATGCCCACACCTGCTCGGCGCCTCTCACCGGGGGCAACTCCAGAGTGGTAGAGAGTCCAGCCCCTCTCAAGAAGATTGGTTCCAGAGTCCAAGCTGTGCGTCGAGGTGAGTCCGACTATATCTAGCCGGAACCTCTCGACCTCGCGCACTAGCTCAGGCTCCTTCCCCTTCAGAGAGGTGACATTCCACGCCCCAAGAGCCAGTTTCTGTAGCCGAGGATCAGACCGCCAAGGTCCCGCCTCGCCACCACCCAACTCACACTGCACCCAACCTCCTTGGCCCCTCCCATAGGTGGTGAGCCCATGGGGAGGAGGACCCACGCTACCTCTTCGGCTGTGCCCGCCGAGCCCCATGGGTGCAGGCCCGCCACCAGGCGCTCGCCATCGAGCCCCACCTCCAGGCCTGGCTCCAGAGGGGGCCCGGTGACCAGCGTCCGGCAAGGGAAAACGTTGTCCAAAGTTTTATTCTTCATTGGAGGTTTGTTGAACCGCTCTTTGTCTCATCCCTCACCTAGGACCAGTTTGCCTTGGGTGGCCCTACCAGGGGCATAAAGCCCCGGACAACATAGCTCCTAGGATCATTGGGACACGCAAACCCCTCCACCACGATAAGGTGACGGTTCAAGGAGGATCATTTAGAGTCTAAACGATTTATCTTGCTACTACAGTGCAGGGTCTTTAAATTCAACATATTATCTGAATGAACAGCTTAAACCTCTTGTTTTCCTGCTGTTTGTTTTCTTTATATTGCATTTTCTTACCTACACATTATGGCTGGCATTTATTATATTGTCTGTGTATTCTGGGGACACCCAGAATAACGGCAATGAGGCTAAAATATTAAATTATGCAATTATTCACTGTTAAACACTGTTAAATTAACAAAAGGGAAATGTTTGTATTCTCTCCCTAGGTTTTAACTCTCTCTCTCTCTGTCTTGTACAGTACCTGGTGCCCCTGTTGAGTGTCTTTAGTGCCCCCTGGTGGTGCTCTTTCTTCCACACTAGTCAATTATGGCTGACAGTTTGTTTGTCATTCCTATTCTTATAGCCCTGTGCTACCCTTTCTAGTCTGTCTGTAATAGAGTAACATTTTTGGGTCCTGAAGCTTGAACTGTTATGGGGGCCCCTTTGCAATGTAACAACAATTATCTTCTTCAATGGGATTGCTCCACGACAGATCACCACAAATTTTTTCTTACATCTCAGATTTTGATTAACGTTGCTGTACTGGATTACCTCATATGTCAAAGTAACTGCTGTAAATTAAAAAAAAAAATCTGTGATTTCTAGTTTTCAAGTTATGGAGAATTAGGGAAGTGTTATATACATGCATACAGTAGAAACTCAAAATGTTTAGGTCGCTTCTGGGGTCCTTTCTGGATTAGGGGCCCTACAGCTTAAGCTTTATTAGTTTCATAGTTGAGTCCAAAATTTTCTTTCTTTTCAATTGTCTTGCTTTTTAGTCATTCCTGTGTGTGTTTAGACCATAGTGTATTTCGCTTAGTTCACTTTGCTTAGTGTATACATATATATACAGTATATGTATATATTTATCTATCTTTTTGTGTATCTATTTATTTAAAGAGCTTCTGTAAAAAGCCAAATTTCTCCATAGATACAAATAAAGTTCTATCTATCTATCTATCTATCTATCTATCTATCTATCTATCTATCTATCTATCTATCTATCTATCTATCTATCTATCTATCTGCCCCTGATCCCATCATAACTGTTTGAGTGAATCTGTATTTACTTTTGTGCTATAAAAAGCAAACTTTTCCTTGTACAGTCCAGGAATGGATAGTGAGGGGTGATTTTTGAATGCTTCATTCTTTATAAAGAACACTTCATGTTATCTGATTCATGAACATGAACAAATTGATTCAGCAGAGCTCAACGGGAATGCTAAAGCATGCATGGTGCCGCTATCATCTTTCGTTTAGATGTTTAAAGTGCATGTGCAAGTGCCGCCCATCTGATTCATTATTCTCATTCACTTCACTTATGATTCTTTCTAGTTACTACATTATTGGCAAACTAAAACTCTGTCATTGATCATTCTCACGTTCATCGTACAAGTACAATACAGTAACAACACATATTTGAATATTTTTATTGTTTTGTTCAATTCATTATTGGAATTGTTTTAAACAAAATATAACATAACATAAAACTAATACGTTTATGTCTCTTTGTACATTCAAAAACAATAATCAAACAATGGTCAGCCTTGTAAAAATATTGTTGTTATTTCCGACAATTATTTTGCTTTCAGCTTTACTTTTATGGCTCATTTAATGCACTGAGCAAATGCTTTCAAAATAATACATAAATAATGTTATTTTATAAAAAACAATTTCTAGTATTAGCTTGCTAAATTTTCCTCTGGGGATAAATAATGATCTATCTATCTATCTATCTATCTATCTATCTATCTATCTATCTATCTATCTATCTATCTAAATTCAGGAAAACACACAAAATAAGCATTAACAGCCAAACAAATATATAAATTCTTCACTGCTTCTGCTTGACCCAAATATTAATAGTTACATTTATATTGCGCTTTTCTAGACACTCAAAGCACTTTACACAGACAGTGGAGAACCAGTTCCACCAGCACCTACAGTATGTATATGATATAACAGCAGCCATCTTGTTCCAGTACGCTCACCACGCATTGGCTGTTAGGTGGTGAAGAAGTGAAAGAGATGGTTAGCCAATTGGAGACAGGGGATGATTAGATGGGTCAGAACGGACAAGGCCATGATGGGCTAATTTGGCTCAGCACATCGTTTTCGAAAGCTGTCCAGGGATCTTTTATGACCACAGAGAGTCCTTGGTTTTACACCTCACCTGAAGGACGACACCACTTGTTACAGCACAGTGTCCCCGTCACTGCTCTGGGGCACACACAGACCACAGGGTAATCATTCTCTGCTGGCCTCACCACCACCTCTTCCAGCAGAAAACCATGCTTTTCCTGGTTTGTCTTACATCCAAGTGCTGGCTTTGTCCAAACAGGTTTAGCTATGTGTTATGTAAAAACTGATATTTTTATTAAGTTTTTCAGTAGCAAGATTGGGTGCAAAATGAAAGCCATCTGTTTCATTCATACAGCTAAATATCCAACTAAACACATGTGTTGCCAACTTAAGATGCATTTTAACAGATGTTGTACTTGTTGGTGACTCGATAGTAACATTCCAGAATATTCAATATACATACCATGTGATATGTGAAAAATCAGGGAAATAAACATCAGCATCACTTACTGACATGCAGCTTCAAAATGACTCTAAATTGGTTCCAGTGTGAATATGTGTATGTGTTTGCTCTAAGATGTGCTGTGCCAGGCAAACTCGCCGTGCTCTGGAATTGGATGAAGCGGCAGATTGGAGAATGTACAGACATTTGAAAGTATGCAAACTTCAAGATAGAGAAGCTTCTATCTGTGGCACCTCTGCACAAGAACCATCTTTTTCCACCCACTCAAACGTGCATAGTTTTTAATGTCTGGAAAAATTTGGGATTAAATCACTTAGAGATTTGTACATAGATAACATCTTCACATCCTACGAACAATTACACTCCAAATTTTACTTTCCAGCAACACATTTCTTTCACTACCTCCAAATTAGAAACTTTGTTAAACAAAACCTATTGATTTTTCCTCACCTCCCACCAACCTCTCTTCCAGAAAAAATATTAATCAGTCTTGAGGACTCAGAAAGCATTTCTGCAATAAATAAAAACCTTTTAAAGTCTTTTAAAGATCCCAGAGTACAATGAGAAAAGGTTCTCTCACTCAACATTTCAGAAAAGGAATGGAAGGTAGCAATGCACAGAACACATTCAAGCTCCATGTGTGCAAAGCATACAATTGCTTAACTTAAAATTATATATCGAGCACATCTGTCTCATTTAAAATTGTCCAAAATGTTTCCAGAGCAAAATACAACCTGCAAATGTTGCAATCAAGTTCCAGCCTCACTAGGCCACATGTTGTGGTTCTGCACCAAATTAACATCATTTGGGACCAAAATCTTTAAAAAATGCCTTTCTGACAGCCATGGAGTCACATTCTCTCCTAATTCACTAACAGCTTGAATTGCTTGGTGTACTTCCAGATGGGCTTAAAGGGGAGAAGGACATACAAACTGTAATTGCCTTTACTTCACTATTGGCACGTAGACTTATCTTGCTCAACTGGAAGATTCCTAACTTACTTATTTTATGTCAGTGGGTAACTGATGTTATATATTATGTGAAACTGCAAAAAATCAAATTCTCACTTAGAGGATCTGTGCAGGATGTAATCAATGACATTTTAGAATAAGCATTTAAATTCAGGAAGCAGATTCTCTTCCCCTTTTTTATTCTATTTATTTATTTGTTTGTTTGTTTGTTTTTCCTACTATTAAAGTTTTATTCTGTTGGCCTAGTTCTCTTTCTCAGGGGTTGGGGTTGACTTGTTTCAAATCTAGTTTTGTAAAACTTGACTTGCTTGTATGGAATGTTATTTGATTTTAATGAATTCAATAAAATTTAACAAAAAAAGTATGCAAACTGTTCTATTACAAGAAAGTCGGAATGTGTCTAGTGATGGAGTGCCACCATACGTGGAGTTACTGCAGTCCATTGTTTTTGGGATAGTCTGCAGCTTCTAGTGACCCCATTGTAAGCCATCAATTCTGTACTTAACATATTAGCATAATAAAGAGGAGACAAATATATAATATGCAAATACGGTTTCTGTAAAGTGGTTTTGTATCTTTTTTAATGAATATATTAACATGCAAAATGTAAGTATTTCATATTCAAGTTGTTAAATGAAATCTAATTAAATCCATTTGGGAAAGAAAATTATTATTATTATTATTATTAAGACCTTCCATAGTGCTAGTAATTAATCTTCTATTACCTAAAATCAATATAAAGTACAAACATTACAGTGCAATTATTTTTTATAAAGCATTAGACCTCCCATTTTCCATCCATCCATTATCCAACCCGCTATATCCTAACTACAGGGTCACGGGGGTCTGCTGGAGCCAATCCCAACCAACACAGGGCACAAGGCAGGAAACAAACCCCGAGCAGGGCGCCAGCCCACTGCAGCCTCCCATTTTTATAACTTTAATTTTATTGTCTTTATACCTCTGTGTGGCTGAAGAACATTTGGCCACACTTGAAGACATTCATTACTGAAGTGTATGTCTGGTTGGCCTCCCATCATTCTTTGTACATTCACTGTTCAGTCTCCGTAAACATGATGTGCTTAGAGCAGCCCAAACATAAAGTGTTCTGTGGCACTTTAGGAAAACTTGGCCATGCATTTACGGTGTGTCTATAATATGTGCACTGTGCCAACTTCAGAAAAGTCTGGTGCTATGGCACATTCATGTCTGTCTGTACCATGCAGTTATACAATTTCTAGTTTTACAAAAGTTATTTCTGCCTTAGCAGATGACTATCTATTCAATTTATAATTTCTTCCTAGCTCCTTTGTGATCAAATATGGTAATCTGCTGAGAAATTCTAACTTAGATAGTGAAAATTACTCTTGGCTGTCTCCCAAATCTTAAAGAGAGTCCCTGGATGAAACCATCTGTTGTTGAACCTGGTAAATTTATTTCAGACGCCAAAGCTTAGAAACCAGTCACTGATGAGGCACCTGCCTGTAACGGGTCTGTTTATGAAGATATCGACACTCACACTCACTCATAAATCACCAGTTATACCAGCCATCCCAACAACAGCCTCTTCTCTGTGCTATGGTAGGAAAACAGTACCGCTGCCTGAACACCAGTCCAGAGAGACTTAGCAAGAACTTCTCTCCACAGTCCATTCGCATCTCGAATATGGAAAGTGCCTTGATATACATGATGCCCTATTGTTAATTCTCTTATATTGTTACTCATTAATTATGCTTTCATTGTACATATTGATTTTTATTGTTTATTGTCTTTTATGTTCCTCTTCTAAAGCACAGTCTTGGAGTTTAGCAACTAAGTGTTTCACTACCAATTGTACTGTGTGTATAATTGTATGTGACAAATGAAATTTGATTTGATTTTATGCTTCGAAGGCTTGTTGTTGGAAGTGACATTCATTATTACATTTTACGTGTCATTATCCTTTAGGGCTTTTTAACGTTATTTTTTTGCATTTTCTGTATTGATTTTGGTGATTGTTTAATATTCTCACAACAGCATTTTTAATTAGCACAAGTGCTACCAATATGGTCCAAAAACAATGCTGAGTTCAAAATTGGAAGTCAAGATTTGATCTTCAAAACCCATAACTTAAAAACAAAATTCAGTGTTTTGCTTGAAGCAGGGATTAAATATCAAAATAACACAGAAAGAATCGCACATAATGGGCAGTAAATTTATTTAATCTCAAACAGTTTGGGGCTTATGAGGAGTGACTATTATATGATGATGTCATCGATATTCCTGGTGCATGATGGGAACATTACAGAGGCAACAGATGATAAAAAACTTTTCAATGCCAAAACAAAACAGCATTGAAAATAACATTATAAAATTAGCAACTGTTAAATTAAGGCTAGAAAGCTAAAAAACAAACATTAAAAATGGATTCTCTAGGTTGGAAGACCCCAGAATGGATGTAAAGATTATTTTTGAGCTTAAGGATAACTGAATAAAAAAATGTTATTCACAGCACCGGAATGAAGCACCTACGCTCTTCAGAACTGTGGGCAAAAGGGCAGCAGAGTTCTCCGTATGGACACACTGCTGAGGTTTCACAATGGCCAAGACTGCGTTCTGTATATTAACAATATCAAGTCTGTGTGTTTTAATTCCTTACGTGAGTATTATTGTTGCAATATTTCTTTTGTTTCTGCAGCTTTTACCATTATTCTTTGTTCTTTATTGTTTAATTCAGTGTATGGATCCTTTGAGATATTATGCCTGTATTTAGGGGTACCTTTTTATTTTTTGGTGTGTTGTTTTAGGCCGTAGTTATTTAACAGGATTTTGGTGAATGACTCCTTGCAATGTTTTTTTCCTGACATTAAGCCCTCTGATATAGAAAAACAAATTTCTGTGTTCAGAAAAGCTTTCAGTTATAATTTTAGTTTTTAAGAAAGAATTCTTTTGTTTTATTTCTGATACAAATGTGCATCTCCCAGCTTGATGCTTGTAACATCCAAGTAGTAGCTCTCTGACACAGTGCCAGTAGTTAGCCACGGCCACTGCAATTATCTTAAACTGCGATGTTTTTTTAATTACTGGTACTCATTTTTTCTTTGCATCCAAGTTTAGAATGTTCTATCTGGTGTGAATATGCTATTTGCTTTTCAGTTGGTTTTAGAGTTTATTTCCTGGGCCTTGATTTGCACTATTAGGACAGTTGTTTGCTTTATGTACAGCCATGACTTTAGGCCTTAGTTCACTTAAGTGTCTCCCTTGATATGTTGTGATTTTATGAAAACAATGCATGACTGAACAATGTGTGATAAGCTGGGAAAAGGTCCCTTCAGCCCCACTGAAGTGAAATGGCAATCGCAGGCAATGGATTATAGTAACATGACAGATCACTGCATGCAGACTCCACACAGAACAAACAGCAGGCTGTAAAGGTATTTGCTCTGGAGGTTCTCAACATTTACAGTACTAAGCAACTGCCATTTTCATCTCATTACCCTTCTTTATGATTCAAAATACTGCACAGCACTTATTGTAAGTCCTTGAAAAAAATGTCCCCCGTGCACTGCACTGTGCAACAAAATAG